>NW_025837749.1:0-1701 GCF_002878395.1 Capsicum annuum | reverse complement strand
AATAGTGCATAACTCGAAACTCAATAGATAATGCTCCCACCCCTCTATCCTTCATTTAAGTAGCTAGATTTTGTCTTTGATAGGGTTCAAACTTTGAAGCTTAATTAGTGTGTAGCGTGCACATCACAAGCGCTCTTATCATTGGACCAAAACCTTGGGCCGTTCTTGGCCTGATGTTTGAGTACATATTGTGTACTTGCTAACAGTTTTCAATTCACTACTAGGTGATTGTGAGTCAAGCTCTCATTTCCCAAGTTCCTCAAGCAACTCGTCTGATGTAAACGCTGGTAGCCCTCAGAGTCATGAGTCAGGACCTAAGTATTGGGGCCAAGCAGCGTGAAAAAGCTTCCTTCGGCTTGTTGATTCCATGCAACTGAGATGTCAGATTTCAGGCGTTAGGTCGAGTTCTTGACTTAATCTTGCTTGTCATTTTAGACTTTAGTATATGTTACAGCTGGCTTGTGGAGGAGTATATGTTTTTTCTCAAACTGAAAAACCAAATATATTAACAATCTTTTTATTCAGTTCAGTTAAATTATGGAATGAAATTTATGAACTCTAAGTTAATGCAAAAACTTGGCAATCCAGGTTGTGTGAGGTATGAAGAGCAATGTTTCTCATACTTTTACATTTTCGGTTTGTCAAAAGTATTGGTTAACTTGCCGGTACAGTGGTCTGACAAGTTGGGTCCTCATCAACTAGCTATTTTGGGTCTTCCATATAGTGCAACATCATATTGAATCATGTTTTTAGAGTCATCCATTGTTCAACATCTCAATGTCTTAGAGACATTTGTAACCTCATGCAGAATGCTCATCGACAGCTGCATGAAAAGTGTTTAGTAAGACATTCTTACAATTACATACAAGTAAGAGAATGTTTATCATGTTATACGATTATCAATATGGCGTTGGGCCTAATTCAACCCCAACTGCGCAAGTACATATAAGCAAACCACTAGTCTATTCTCCAACCAATGTGAGACTGTTACCACTCTAACACCCCTCTTCACGCCCAGGGCCAACTGGCGCGTGGACCGGGAGCCCAAACGGAAATTGAGAGTCCTCTGATATCATGTTGTTGATAAGGTTTGGAGAGAATAACATGTTTATTACTCAAAGATCACAATCACATAAATACAAGAAGAGTATAAGCTAAATATGGCATCTAGATAATCGAATTCGTAAATATCAAATACTAGACTATCATATACAATATTACACAATTGTAGTGATTACGTGACAGCTCTACTGAATCTGTAACAACCAACAACCACATCAAGTACAACATAACACTTGAAAACTTTTGATTAGTCATTAATTTGATGGGGTATTACCACCTCATTTGAATACATGGCATAATTCTATAGGTTTTGAAATTGACTGAATGCCAAGTCATATTGACATGTGGCCTGAGTTTGGACCTCAAGATGAAATGAACCTTCGATTCAATTCAAATAAAATGAATTTAAATCAATTGTGTAGTTCAGATTAATTATACACTTCAAATAAACCTAAACATAATTCAAATTTTGTATGAATTTAATCCAATATAATTGTGTCTATAGCATATACTAAATAATAAAATTAATTTATATGTCTTTTATAATAATCTTGTGGTAAACTAATCGTATAAGAAAATTCTTGAAAATTGAGTTCTTTAAGTTGTGTTTGGACATGTAGTTATTTAGAAAAAAAAAAA
>NW_025837748.1:0-1099 GCF_002878395.1 Capsicum annuum | reverse complement strand
AAGATCCACCATTTCCAAGCAAAGATCAATACTAGCTTTTCCAAGCCCTAACTAAGACTAAGTGTTCTACTCTCAAGAGAGAGAATTTTTAATGTTTCAATCTTTCATCTTTCATAAACTAATGAGATAAGACCTAAAAAAAATCCTACTTATAGTATGTTACAAAAGAAGGCAAAAAAGATTACACTACCCTTAAATACCAAGGGTGGCCTTGGTGTGTTTGAAAACAATATGAATTGTCAAAAATGCCCTTAATAAAGGGCACCAAAATCATGAACCAACAAAGGTGGTCCAAACCTGAGAGTCCTTAAGTCTTCAAGGCTCCAAGCAATCTTCCACACTCGAGTTTGATCAATGGTAGGCTCAAAACATCTCCTCCAAGTATGATCCCATGCCCTCCATGCGATCAAAGCTTGATTCTTCACATAGTGACTTTGAATGATGTCGTCGAAAGCTAAGGCGGCCATTATTCTTGTATCAGAAAGGGATTTAAAAAAGAAAATATCCAAAATAACCCCAACTTAAAATTGTAAGAATACCATATGTGGTTACGAGTCAATCCCATGACTCGTGGCCACAACATACGACTCATACCATTGAGTTGTCACCAATACAGTGAGTTGCACCCATACAATTTCTACCATACAACCCTACTCGTTACTAGACCATACAAATTATATGGTCCTAGTCATACCCAAGACAAAATCCAAAGGGATTAACACTGGACAACATACAACTTGTCACAACGACTCATAACCTATCCTTACGGCTCATAGTAAGCCACTCATAATCAGATCCAAGTCAAGTTATTGAGTTTCTAATTTAATGAAGGATCATCCTAACAACCTGTCACCACACCTAATAACCAATACCACTAAACCATAACCAAAAAAAATCCAACTACCATCACTGGACACCTTACGAGTTGGGTCACCTGACCTGTACTCCCACCATATGACTTATATAATGAGTTGTTACAAAGACAGTAAACTCAAAGCTCAAAAAATTTCCAAGGTCCAAACCCAGAGTGTTTCATAAAGGATATTCACCAATTGGCTAACTTGGGATGCATCTTTTGAACTTTGAATTGGAAGGAGTG
>NW_025837747.1:0-2662 GCF_002878395.1 Capsicum annuum | reverse complement strand
ACTCTGGATCACGGACCCGAGATACTTGAACTTATCCCTCTTCCCTACCTCCTGTGCTTAGACAATATGTTCAAACAGGTTTGCAACAATTTACATTAGTGTAATGCTATATTTAAAACTAATAATTTTTTTGAGATATTGTTGAGAACATCCAAAAGGATGAAATCTCAAATGAAAATCACAGGTGCGAACGACTCCAAAAAGGACAACAAAACGTGGAATATTTTCTTAGCTGCAAAATGGGACATAGTCTGGAGAGGGACGTCAAACTCTTTGGACGCGAGCTAAAGGAGGAATGCCACCACTATCGAACCACACCCCTGTTAGAAGGCATGTGGTTACTTGGGATATTTCAATTTCATCTTCACTTTTGAAATATTTCTATACTTATACCAAGGGTTCACTTTTGAAATATTTCTATACTTATACCAAGGGTAACCTTCTCTTTCCTTCAAATTTGACTGATAGGATACCTTGAGCTATGGAAATTATATCTGGGTAAATTCTTACCTATGGTTGTGAAGAGCTCTGCATTCATGGTTAAGAGGTTACAAGCCTCTTTTCTTGTAACTCAATCAACTTATCACTCATCCCGAGCCAAAGATCATCTAAAATAAAAGACTATCTTTTCAGCCGATCGAATTAAACTACAAGTAGTCTGGTTTTTTGAGTCTCAGAGATATGTTGGCTAAGCTGTATGTTGAAAATTTCACTGCATTCCAACCTCCCCAAAATTCCCTTATTCACCAGCTTTTTAGTTTCATTAAAAATTCAAAAACTAGAATAAATTGTGAATTTATTTGAAAATCATGCTTAAAAATCAAGCGTTATGAACTACAACTGAGTTCTCATGTAACCTGAGATATGTAGGAACCCTGATACCAGGGTTCATCCATGACTCCATGAGACTTATGGGAAAACCAATCTCTTTCAGAAATGAATTTATGGTCAGACAAAAATTAGAAATATCAAACTCTCTCTGCCCAGGGTTACTTGCATCCACCCTATTCAAAGGAAGGGGGTAGTTGTTGACACCTCATATTTGTCCTCCACAACTAGATTTAATTTTGAGTTTCTTCGATTCTCAATAAAATTGAATTATTTACTTCATCCAGATAAATGCGCTCTAAAATATTTATTTGTGTTAATTTTGTTATTTAAATAAAGATTATACGTTTTCATATTTACATATACGAGATTGTATAAATTTTTTTACTTAGATGAACATTTTTATCAAAATTAAACTATTATCAATTATTATCTTGAATAATGATTCAAATGGTTAATCTCCTAATTTAAATATAGTTTGGTCTAAAAAATAATTTATTTGGAGAAATATTTATTTGGTTTTATTAAATCAAGAAGATAGGGATTAAATGAGGTATAAATTCATATCAAATTTTGATTTAATTTATTCAATCTATTAGCTATGCCCATAATTAAAATCAAATTGGCCACAATTGTAATGCAATTGGCCAATTAATTTTCAACGTGGCCAAAACATAAATGGAATTGTCCAAATTCCTAAAATTCCTACAAAATCCTAAATCCCCAATTTCACCTCAATTTTTTACTTTTTTCATTTTAAAATTTAAAATTTGTACTAGATTTTATCATTTCCCCTTAACCTTGTCCTTTTTTCATTTTGAAATTCAAAATTTGTACTAGATTCTATAATTTCCCCTCAAATTGTCCTTTTTTCATTTTTGAAATTCAAAATTTGTACTAGATTGTCCAATTCCCCCTCAGCCTTGTCCTTTTTCTCTTTTTGAAATTCAAATTTATACTAGATTGTACAATTTCACCTTGTCTATCCTCCAACAAACCTTTTCCTCAATTTTAAATTCTCAAAACACCACTAAATTCTTTCTTCCACATTGGTGGATGAAAAAAATTGAATCCCCATCCTTTCCTATAAATACTACCACCATTTTGGTAGAAACCCAAGTCTCAAGGAGTGGAAAAACTTTTGTGCAAAGATATACATTTTTCTTTTATTAAATATTTTCAAGCGGTAGTCTAATCGGGGTTCTCAAAAGATTGATCTCCGGTGGTGATCAAGACTCCGAAGAAAGCTTTAAGTCCCATTTTTCTATCCAAAAAAGGTAAATTCACCTTTCCCCTTTAGTTTTGTTATCATTTTCTTCTTCATCATTTTGTAATTGTAATTTTATTTTCTGAAATTATTTGATGTAGACGGCCTTGAAGGCCATAGAATATTGTGATATTAATATTATGACTATTTTTATGTTTATTGTGTAAAATGAGCTAGCAATAGTTGAATGTGTTTCTTTGACTTTTTCTTTGATTATTATGATTATATGGATAAAGTTTCGACCTTTAATTGATTAATTATGTACTCATGTCTTGTTTAAAATCGTTATTGATGGATATATTTTCTTTTAGCATGTAAAGTTATTTTCTTTATGCAAAAAAAGAATAGTCACTATTGTTTGTTTCGCCTTAATAATTTAGATGGATAAACTTTTGATCTTTACTTGATTAAAATATGTACTCATGTCTTGTTTAAATTCGTTATTGATGGATATATTTGCTTTTAGCATGTAAAGTTGTTTCCTTTATGCAGAAAATAGAATAGTCACTATTTTTTTTTGCCTTAATAAATTATATGTATAAAATTTTGATCTTTGCTTGATTAAAC
>NW_025837746.1:0-1849 GCF_002878395.1 Capsicum annuum | reverse complement strand
ACTGGCAGGATACGACAGGCAATTTGTGCAGGTTTTCTCTTCCATTACAGCTCCTATGGCTCGATTGACTCAAAATAATATGGCTTTTCAGTGGTCGAATAAGTGTGAATAGAGCTTTCAAAAGCTCTAGACTTATTGACTTCAGCTCATATCTTGACTATACCTATGAAAGGTAAGAAATTTACTATGTTTTGTGATATTTCCAGTATTGGCTTGGGTTATGTGTTGATGCAGAAAAATAAGGTGATGGTGTATGCGTCAAGGCTGTTGAAGCCACATGAGAGGAATTACCCTACTCATGATTTAGAGTTACTAGCGATTGTGTTCGTATTGAAGTTATGACAACATTATTTGTATGGAGTTCATTGTGAGGTGTACACTGATCATTGCAACCTTTAGTACATCTTCAAGCAAAAAGAGTTGAATTTGAGGCAATATAGGTGGATGGACTTGTTGAAATATTATGATATGACAATCTTATATCATCCGAGCAAAGCCAATGTAGCGGCAGATACCTTGAGTAGGAAGATAGTTAGTATGGATAGTCTTTGATTGTTGAGCATGGAGAAACGACCATTTACCAGTAAGGCTTAATGGTTGGCTAACAGTTTCGTGAGTCTTGATATTTTTGAGTCAGGTAGAGTTCTTTTTGTTGTTTATCATACTTGATTTGTGTCTTATGTGCCCTGGAAATATGAAAAATACTGGAAATTCTAGAAACACTGGGAACATTATATTTTATTACCCTCCCCGAGAGATGTGTCGGAAAGAATATATTGATATATGGATTGTATATGGGTAAATAAACCCTCATGGGTCCCAGTTGGTAGGATTGCCTCCGTGGGTGTATACGGAGGTTATGCAATGACCTCGTGCATCATCATCATCATCATCATCATCACATGTATTGCACTTGTTTTATTATGTTTATGTTGTGTTTGTATTGCCATATTAACTTGTCATCTATCTATTTTCTCTATATCTTGACTTGTTAATGTCTAATTGTTCTATCTTTCTTTATTTGTACTTGATGATCTTGATTATAAATGTTCCTCTTTTGTTCTACTTGTATGTGACATTGTGTATAATTGAATCCCTATCCGGTGTGTTGTTGAATTATGTGTAGACATTGTAGAACTATTGGTGCAAGCGGTGTAAACTATTGTTGTGGGATATTTTCTGATTGCAGTTGACACACCCTTAGTGTATATTTTGTATGCTTTATTTACTACTTTGCTTGGTCGGTCTATGATACCTATTAACTACAAGTGGATCGTACTCACACCTACTATGCCCTTTCGGTGTAGGTCGTAGCTCGAGTGTGCCTCAAATTGGTTGATTTCGAGCATTTTCAAATTTCTCAAGGTAGTGGTTGGACATTTATGCGTTCGGAGTTCACCTTTATCTTTCTATAGTAGTTATGTCTTTATTTGTATTTGGAGACAGATGTTGACCCTGTGTGGATATTTGTGATGTATTTGACTCATGATTTGTATTAGTAGTTCTTATACTATTGACACTTAGTTTTGGGAATGTATGGTATTTGGATATGTTCTTTCTGCATTGTGATAATTACTTATATGGTTCGGCTTCGTTCTAGAAGCCTTACCTTGGGATATTTTTGTCTTTTCCTCTTTTGTATCAGTCTGGATGATAGTCTTACTTGTCAAGGTATGCCGCGACAAGTGCCATCATGATCCTCATTTTTGGGTCGTGACACTTATATAGTATCCGATAATGTATCTCCAAGCAAGACATACATGTGCAATGCATGTTATGCTGAACTAGTATGTCATAAAATTGCTCACATCGAACTAAAATTTTTATTGATACATCGCTAATCCATTGC
>NW_025837745.1:0-2816 GCF_002878395.1 Capsicum annuum | reverse complement strand
GCAGTGAAAGTGGAGTCCGAAGGACTAACACTAAAAACGTTGCTAGCTAGTGCGGGTGTCTTATAATTGGGTGGTTTGAGTCCCATGATTGAATATATGTATGGGAGGTTTGAGTCTCCCATAACACATATAATGGTGCTTAAGTCACCTTGATTATGCCAAGAGATTTGAGTCTCCCTTATAGGCATATATGGTTTTGGACACTCTCTAGTTCATGTGATTTCATGCACAGGGGCCCTTCTAGCTAAGGAGAGTTAGGCCCATACAGCTTGTGGGTGCCTTGTTCTATGACAGCCATGCTACATAGCCCAATTTAATGATTTCAATGTTCATGAAAATCTAGCTCCCTATTCCGGCATAGCATAAATATATATATGTATATGTATGTATTGCATTGGTATATAAATTGATTGTCTGGTTTTGAACTGTTGGAAATATTTTATCCTTATACTTGAGTTGTGTAATAGCAATCCAATCGCTAACCATGTTCGACGATGTATCCCCACGTGATGCAGGTGCTGGATATACTACACCTCCTACTCATTGATTGGACTCGGGATCAACTTGTGTTGACTTGAAGTGGTAAACTTTCATACATCGGAAGGCTCCATTTCTTGTTTTGGCTTCTTAGGTTTTCATTTTTTAGTCTTGGACACTGATTTTGGCTATGGTTTGGGGCATGTACCGACTACATATTATTTTAATTTTGGATAGATGCTTTATGGAACTACTATAGGATGGTATGGACGGTGTCGGCATTGGTGCCAGCCTTGGTATTGGTATTGGTATAAAGGCTAATATCATTTGACTATATTTATGATTGTTCCATCCTATTATGTTATGGACGTAGACTTGGTTACTAATTTGGGTTAGTTAAGGTTATTGGTTTTGCATTAGATAGCTAGACTTGTTTGGGTAGTTCACAATCATTAGCCTATCCCAAAGACTTTTAGTTTCAAATACTCTATCTTGCTATATGTTCAGAATTCATCTGACTCAAGGTATATGATTGGAGGTTGGATTAGGTATCTGGGGTAGTCTCCGATCTTTGTTAGACTTGGAATGCCCATTATGACAAGGCCCTAGTTTGGGTCGTGTCAAGTTGGTATCAGAGCTTTAGGTTTATGTTCAATTAGGATTCCATAAAGTCGTGTCGAGTAGAGTCTCTTTTAAGAGTGTGTAGCGCGCCACACTCATCATAAGGGAGAGGCTATAAGATATTTAGGAATGCTTCACTATCTTGTTGTCTTATTTTGAGCTATAGACTAAGGTCTTGGATTCTTTGATTTTTGTTTGCTTGTGTTTTAAATCATGCCTCGACGATTTAAAGCTCACACTCCTCTACACGCTCTACTCATGGGATCCATACTCGGTCTAGAGGTCCAGTCCCTGATTGTCTAGGAGTTTCACCAGTTCCTTTTAGTCCTCATTAGGACAATGTGACAAATACGGAGTTTCGTCAGTTGATTTATATGATTGCTAAGTTAGTGGCCTCTCAGGCTAAGCGTGGTGCATCGGCTACTTTACTTTCTGAGGCCACAAGGGTTGGCCAGTTCATAAGGTTAAATCCTCCAACTTTTATGGGTGTTAAGGTAGAGGAGGATCCTTAGGATTTCTTGGATGAGATGAAAAAGATTTTTAGAGTTATGCATTACATAAATATGGAAGGGGTGGAGTTTATTGCCTGCCAGTGGAAGGATGTGGCTACCAATGGTATGAGAAATAGGTTAGGCAAGGGGTGATATTGATGAGTCATCTCTGTGAGAGGATTTCACTAATATATTTTTGGACTGCTTCTTTCCTCAAGAGTTGAGATAAGTAAAAGTGAAGGAGCTTTTTTATCTAAATCAAGGGAAGATTTTGATCTAGGAGTATGCATTGAAGTTTCACCAGTTGCCTCGGTATGCTCCAGAGATGGTATCTGACGTAAGGGTATGATGAGAAAGTTCACTTTAGGGCTGTCTCGTGAATTGGTCCTTGAAAGTAAGGCTGTCTTGCTAATCGAGGACATGGATATCTCTAGGTTGGTTGTTCATATGCAGCAAGTAGAGAATGAAAAAAGGAAAAAATCTTAGTTTAGTGAGAAATAGGGAAAGAAGTTTTGGCCTTCTGAGCAGAGTAGTAGAGATGGTGGTAAGTGGCCAAAGTAGAAGTGGTGGAGTTCTGATTTTTTCTCCACAATTAGTGCTCCTTACCTGAATCTGTTGGGTGATCATAAGTCTCAGCATGATGGTGGGTCTCGGGCATAAGATGCCCAGTCACAGGCTAGTGGGACACAACCATCTCCTTCCCACCCTCTTTATAGATTTTTTAGGCATTTGCATCGTGGGTTTTGTGAGGAAGTGAAGAACATGTGTTTTTATTATGGTTATATTGATCACATGTAGCGTGACTGTCATGTTAGGATGGATTCTGAGGCTAGTAAGGCTCATGTTGCTCCTTCATCTTCTCTTGCAACAAGGGGTGTTGCTTCTACATCTATTTCTGCTTTTGGTACTAGCACTAGCTGGAATAAGTTATATGCTTTTGCGTCTCACCAAGATTTTGAGGTATCTCCCAATGTAGTGATTGGTATGTTGAAACTTTTCTCCCGTGATGTGTATTGTTTACTTGATCTAACATCCACTTTTTCTTCTGTGACCTCATTTATGGCTGTATATTTTGGTTTTGTTCCAAAATCAATTACTGATCCTTTTTATATATCTACCCCAGTTGGTGACTCTGTGATTGCAAAAAGGGTCTATAGGGGAGGTGTAGTATCTATTAGTAGTAGGGAAACTTTTATGGATTTGATAGATTTAGATATGGTTGACTTT
>NW_025837744.1:0-1780 GCF_002878395.1 Capsicum annuum | reverse complement strand
TGAATGATATTTATCATGATTTTGATAAATATCATTCAAGATTCATGCTTTATATCTCCACATATGTAAATTCATCTTTTAAAATCATAAAAATAATCATCATAAGATAAGGGTTCATGCTTCAAATTCATAAAAATCAAATAAAAATCATGCCTTTGTAAAGAAAATTACTTTTCGTCACAAGAACAAAAGAGAGTTCTTGTTGAAAAACTCCACATACCTTGAATGGTGAACGTTAGATCGATACTCATTTTTGAGATGTTAATCGTTACTTTGAATGATGGTTCTTGGAGTTCTTGAACTAGGAACTTGGAATCTTGAATAAATTTGCATAATTAATGGTGAACTTTGGAGGTTCTTGAAGTTGGATGTAGGAGATTAGGGTTTTCTTTTTGAGAGAATTTGATGAAATATAACATATAATGCTTCTAATAGACTTTAATATAGGATTTGGATGGATTTTGGGTTAGGGGGGATGACCAAAACGACCCTAAAAATCAAATAATTCTCAAATTTGTCCTTTGGTGGACTGTTTTGATAGTCTGAATTAGACCAACCATAACGTTTTACTCTGATATCTAAATTGGATGAAACCAATTTCATTTGAAAGAGAACTCTTATATATTTCTATTGATATATAGTATATCACCCAGATCATTGTGTACGAGGAGTTATGATCATTTGAAGTTGACCCAAAAATTTACTTTTGATAGGCTGAAGTAGATTGACCATAAATTTTTGCTCCGATTGACAAATTGGATGAAACCAATTTCATTGGAAAGACGACTCACAGAGCTTTTCATTGATACATAGTAGATCACCCAGATCATTATTTACAAGGAGTTATGATCATTTAAAGTTGGAGAAAAAATACGTCAGGCCTCAGTACTTTTTCCTACACATTTTACTATTCACTACTATTCACGATTCGATTGGAATCTTCATAAATCGTCGCTCGAGTGTCCATTTTGGATGATCCACATATCGTTGGAAATATTATTCGATACTCTACGCAATGGTGGGTCATAATCTAAGATATTCTTCCCCAAAAAAAATTATAATTCATTCTAGAAGATAGAACCTAACATGTTTACGCACAAAATTTCAACGAAAAATTTCCCGGGGTGTTACAATAACTAAATGAGAGTACATGCATAAATATGTATACTGTAAGTCAGATCATAATAACACTGGATACTGAGTTCTAAATACTGAATAAATGATATTTGAGTTTTCTAATACTGTATTATTGATAATTGAGTAACTGTATCTAACAGTCTTAATTTCTTTAGAACTAAACTGAGTTCTATATTAAGACTGAAACTGAAGCTAAGAATGTGGGAAGTAATCATCTAACCAATATGCCCCTTTCTGAATAGATTGGGGTCCAACCTGTAACCCTAGCTAGAAGGGTGTCAGTACTATACCACGGGTAAAGATAGTCTGAGTAACCCTCTTCTGATAGGTTCTCTGAATGAGAATGGTGGTACCCTCAAATGGAAGGTAGGATACCTTATCAACCCTCTACTGGCAAGTTGATGTCATAACCTACGTTGGCTACATAGTTCTGGAATATAAGGACTTCTTCTAGGGATCACACCCTCTTATGGAAGGTGAGTTCCTATCCTTGGATTTACTTGGTGCTGAATCCTACTCCCAACTAAATAGACACTGGAATAATTTCTAAGCTGTTCTAGATTGACTGAACTATTACTGATCATACTATTTTACTAAACTAAACTAAACTGAGCTCACTGGGGTCTATACTGATTACTGAGTG
>NW_025837743.1:0-1706 GCF_002878395.1 Capsicum annuum | reverse complement strand
ACGACCGCTTTACACTCCCACGAGAGCTGTAGATTGAGCGTTATCAGACATGCCCCCAACCTTAGCCAAAACCAATATCAAAAGTAAAACCAAAATGTCTAGGAATATTTTCAACATAAAATGATGCCTTTCGAAATGATGGAAGGTCAACACTTCAGTCCAAATGTTTATCCCGAGTCAATCACTATATAGGAGTAGTAGAATGGCCAATTCCTACATTGCGTGGGTATACAACCGCCAGTAGACGGGGTTAGCGAGTGACAGCTAGCATGATCTCAGGGTAAGGATAAGATATTGGCATTTATAAAATTAAGAAAAACTATTCATATACACAGCCATACATAAATATGTATAACCATGTGAGGAAAATATACCGGGTTTAGGATGCGTTTAAAACCTTTACCTAGGCTATGTAACCTTGTCGTCCTAAGCCACTAACAGGTAATATGGGTTTAGCTCCCCAGCTGAAAGGGCCCCAGTGCTTATAGGTACATGGCCTATGAAGTATCCCATGGTATAATTAGTACATCCCCTAAATAATGTGTGACATCATCAATACGGTCATCAAGAACAACCTCATATCAATAAATATGCATTTCTAGTTTTGATCCCCCCGGGACCTCAACATTCCATGACTTAGCTACACTTCCTACCATTATTTCCACTTAATACCAGCTTTCACATAACCAAACCATCATCCATTTATTAACCAACACCCTTGATATTGGTATCTTCGTACCAACCCTTAGTCGCAAGTATTATCCATAGGCTGCCATTTATAGTTTCAAGGGATTTTTCAAGTGCCCTTCCATTTACCATATTAAACCACTTGGGAGACATCCATATTCACCCCAAGCATAACTGATTATCCATTATCCTTTTAAAACCATTTATACCATGCATGATTCCTTTTGATAGTTTGAAACATGCAAGAGTTCCATTTAATGAAGTCAATGCAATCGACATATCTTTATAAGCAATTTGTCAAACACAATAAGGGCATAATATGACAAAAACTAATTCCAATTAAAATTAAAACATTATCATGCTATACAATTATCTAAATCCACCATTAATTTATACAAAAGCATTATTAAAACCATGGGACACCATAATGAACTAGTTAACATCAAAACCCGCCTAATCATATTTGAAAGCCAAAATCATGTAATAGTAAAACCATGAAAACATTCATATAAACCATGGATTTAAGTAAAATTAACAATGAGGCAAGAGAACATTCCTTAAACCAAGATGAGGATGGAAAGAAATCACAATGAGAAGCCCCAAATTGATCCCTTAGTTATAACCCTAGCCCCCCTTGCCCGAAACCTCTTTAGAGAATTATGAAGTGTCTAGAAAGAGTTTCTAAGTGTTAATGAATAGAATAAATAGGTAAATGACTTCCCAAGTAGGTTAGAAGTCATGGTTCGCTATTAGGATAAGTGAGGAAATATCTAGAATGCCCCCACTTAAGTTACACAAAAAATCAAGTCATAGAGATACGACTGACCCTCACGAGACGTACCCTCCCAATACAATCAAAATCTACCACTCGTAACCTCACCTCAACACTTGGATCAAACATGATACATAAGAATCATCCAACTAAGTCGTAACCACAACATATATTTCATATTCATGACTCATATCCTTGGAAGAATAAATACCAGGAGGATTGAACACTGTCTATCATATGAGTCCTT
>NW_025837742.1:0-2532 GCF_002878395.1 Capsicum annuum | reverse complement strand
CCCCTCTTCTAAAACACTAACTTTATCTATTCCTCTGAAGGGACCCCAGAATTTAAGGCCCCAGAGTTTTACGAAGAAGAATACAATGAACTGATTGACATATATTCCTTTGGCATGTGTATGTTGGAACTAGTAATCTTTGAAGATCCTTACAGTGAATGCAAAAATCCAGCTCGAATTTTTAAGAAAGTTAGCTCGGTAAGTTTGATAAAGTTGCTTCTTTAAGTTGTGTAGGCATTACATGTTTGAGTGAATCAAAGCGACTTTATTTATTCTCAGGGTGTTAAACCTGCTTCCCTCGTCAAAGTTACTGATCCCCAAATCAAAATATTCATCGAGAAATGCCTGGTTCCTGCTTCGCTGAGGTTGCCTACCAAGGACCTTCTCAAAGATCCATTTCTTCAGATTAAGAATTTAAATGAGCCAACCCATAGTCTGTTTCTATATTTCACCTTACCAAAGTCCAAGATCATTAAGTTCATTGAAATCTGCACCTCATTCAATGGATGTAGATTCCGAGTATAATCAATCAGTTTATACAGACTCCCATTGTGGAAGTCCTTGTGCTCCGACATTAGAATTTCAGAGGTTTAATCGGAATAATGAATTTAAATTGACGGGTAAGAAGAAAGATGAGAACTCAGTTTCATTGACCTTGCGAATTAAAAGCCCTTCAGGTATGTAGATGAATTCTAATTCATTATTATTTTTATTCTTTTGGCATTTTGGAATAAAATTGTCTCTTTGTTTATTAAAAGCTTTCGAATTTTTCAGGCAGAGTAAGGAATATACACTTCAATTTTTATCTTTATACTATCACTGCACTATTAGTTGCGGCTGAGATGGTTGAACACTTGGAACTAGTTGATCATGATGTAGATTTTATTGCTGACTTCATTGATTATCTAATAATGAAAATTTTGCCTAGTTTGAAGCCTTCCGATTATTTTTCTAGTGGAGGGAGAAGTCAAAGAGAAGAAGCTATAGAGCATTACCTAAACTTGTCACCCATCACTACCACATCTAATGCTCGGCAAGATGATATTCCAGTTCTCAATATGAATAACCAAATTGGTAGTACTCATCGAGCTGATGAAGATAAATTGTATACAAATTCAAGTAGCACTTCTTGTCACGTTACTTTTGCTTCCCCATCACATTTGGCAAATGTGTGATAGATGGAGAGTGTCAAGGTTCAGGTGTTACTGAATTTTTGGAAAAAGATTGTTTTAACTACTGATCCAAGCTCAAAGTATGATCTTAAGATATGATACACACTGTACAGAACCACACTACACTAACTGTTCCATTGGATGGAAGGTTATGGAAGCTTCTCGATTGTTAGTCAGTTAGCAATAACAAGTTGTTAGAGGTTGTTAGGCAAGTGGTTAGTCAGTTATGATGAGCTTTCACTAAGCTGGAAATGAGCTCACTATCTTAGCTCAAGTATATAAATAGCTGCAATGCTGTAATGTACAGATGATGAAGAATAAAATTCCCAACTACACTCTCTCCTTTCTTCTTCCTTGTTCATGGATTATCAAGATATAATGCTTGAATTTCACATGTTATCAGAGACACGAGCTCAATACTGAGAGTATTTCGATCCTTTTTTCTCATATTCTCAGAGAATTCTTAAGACCTCTGTATGTTCTCTGTTTTTTGTTCTTTCATCTCTGCAAGTTTGGTTGATTTTGCAGTTCAATTTCTTCATTCATGGCACCTAAAATTGATCAAAGAGATCCACTCTTCATTGGTGCTTTGGATAGTTCAAGCACTATACTCGTTCCAATCAAATTAACTGGTTCAGAAAACTATAGTCTATGGAGTTGATCTATGCGAATTTCTCTCTTAGGGAAGAGAAAGTATGGCTTTGTCACTAGATCTTGCAGCAAGGAGTCATACAGAGAGGAACTCCATGAACAGTGGAAAAGATGCAATGCTATTGTCCTCTCATGGATCATGAACACCGTGAGTGAAAGCTTACTATCTGGGATCGTGTATACTACAAATGCTTGTGTTGTCTGGGATGATTTTAAGGAAAGATATGACAAAGTTAATTGTATGCGCATATATCAATTGCATTGTGAAATCACTATGCATTCTCAAGGTACTGATTCAATCTCAGCATATTTTACTAAGTTGAAAACCTTGTGGAGTGAGTATGATGTTCTGGCTCCTAATCCTAGCTGTGATTGCCCTAAGTCCAAAGAGTACTCAGATTATATGTGTCAACTAAGACTTCTACAATTTTTGAGTGGCTTGAATGAGTCCTACGATCAAGATAGGAGACAAATATTACTCTAGGGAGTAACTCCTACTCTCAATCAAGCTTATGCTATGATCATAGAGGATGAGGTACAACACTCAGCATATTGCTTGTTGTGCACGATAGATCAGAACCTCTTGCTATGCAGGTGAATCACAATTATGGTTATGGACAGGGGAACACAAATTACAAGAGTAGAAAGTGCGAATACTGTCACCTCTCAGGTCATACAAAAGAAAACTGCTACAAATTGATAGGGTATC
>NW_025837741.1:0-2449 GCF_002878395.1 Capsicum annuum | reverse complement strand
GTGTTAGTTCATGATGTATGAAACCAAAGTTGCTGAATTCCAATGTGATCCCACAAAAAGGCTAAAATATTAATATGAGCCTAGTAAAGCTAGCAAGTTGGTCACAAATCAGTGAAGATGACAATGCTATAATGACTTGAATTTTCCATGATCTCCATAATATCATAAAATACCTCTCTTATGAACCACGACACAAAATGACACGATCCGTATGACTTCTAGCTCTACGAATTAATTTATGAATGTCTTTATTACCTTAAGATATAATCTCCAAACTCATAAGGTATGCTAAAAAAAACATGTACATTCCAAAGGCTCACTCCTGATAAAGTTACAAAAATCCTTCACTGATGAAATAATTTGACTTAATGAATTATGATTCTACCTCCCATCAGTCCTAGTGATGATAATACTTGATTATGAGTCTTTGGTGACTTAATCTCAAATATGAACCCAAGTTGGTTAAATGATGAATATGATCCTAATATGGCTAATCTATGAACATGAATCCATAAGATAACATTATGAGCATAATGAAGTTGGTTAGCAGACCGTCAAGGGATAGGTCTAAATGAAAAATGCCTGAAACTACGTTTGCCGACATAGGATAGAGATCATTTCTCAAGTGGATGACTCTTTTTTATGTGTCCCGAAAAGGGGATAACCATGGATACTTGCTAGCAAAATATGTCATGTCACATCCTATGCCTGGTAAGGTATAGGACGACTTAGCTGATCGGGCCAAGATCAGACTCCATGCACTCAAATGGTGGTTTATGACGGTTAACTACTTTCTCCCACAAATAATCAAAGCAATTAAATCTACCTTATTTGGTCAATTATAAATTTAGTTTATATTCTTGTTCCTTTCTAGTTGTCCTCTTTTACGTTTAGATGTAATTGTCATTTCTAATCTCTTGATGTACTACCCTCCTGAAATGGTTTTGCATACCAACACATTCCACGTATTGACCGCCTTTGGCTCTACATTATTTCATGATGTAGGTTCTGGCTCTCATGTCCATGGTCAGGCACCTCATTAGGATCTGTATCTTCTGCTATTGGTAAGCCTTTTTCCTATCAGGAGGTTGGACGAGATATGATGACTTTATTTTATTTTATTTTATTTTCTTTTAGTATTGGTACTTATTAGAGGCTTCATAGACTGATCTTGTAATTTTTAGTATTATTTATCATGACTATTGTATCTTCAGACGTTTAGTGATATTAATGAACATTGATGAAAGACTTATCCTTTAATAAATCTTATGCTATTCTGTTTCCTCTTTATTCATTATGTTATCTTTATGCTCATGTGATATGCCAAAATGTTACTTCGTACTAGCAATAGTATCGGGTGCATAGCACGTCTAGGGTGTCGGCTCGGAGCATGACAAACTTGGTATCAAAGCACAGAATTCAAGCGTCCTAGGGTGTCTATGAAGCCATGCCTAGTAGAGTCTTTTTTATGAGTGTGTAGCGCGCCGAGGAGGCTACTGGCTATTTAGGAGAACTTTTCCGTTCTTTCATATTCTAGACCGTGCGATAAAATGGTGCCGAAAAAAAAACTTACTTAAATTCGTGCGTTTCTCACATTTTACTATCTTATCCTCATCTTTAAGGTAGTAGGAGTTATGAAACTCATATCCTTATCAACTGACCGCACAAGGACTTTTTAGTAGCCCATTAGTCTATTTGAGTCTATAAATTTAAAAAAAATAAAAACTTACAATCTTATTCTTATAAATCATGCTTTTGAGCTATAGTAAGATTGTTCTCCCAGGCCTTCTGCAAAGACTTATTCCAGATAACACCTTTAACAGGGGGAAGAGTGTGTATAGACTCTTGGATAGTGTTGTCACCCGAGAGATATCACTATTTGGGATGTTTTGTGGTATACCATAAGTAGTAATATAATCTCAAGTTCAAAAATATGAAGTCATCAGAGTAGAAGACAAAAAGTGACGATAGCGATTATTGGAGTATGTAGCAAGAGTTGTATTTATTAAGCGAGAAATGGGATGGAATGTCCTTTGGTGTTGGCTAGGGTGTATTAAGACTTGCACAATTTTATGATAGTTAATAGAGGGAGAATGGTTGGTTAAGATGACTTGGAGTATACATTGTTTAAGAAACAAGTTTATTATTGCTTAAGTTTATGTTAGTAAGGAATGATAGTAATGTTGTGAAGGAGAATGTGTTTGTAGGCTATGAGATAAATGGTATGATTTAGATTGGCTATGTTGTTATGATACCTGAATAGACTAGTGGTTCTTGATTTTTTTTATAAGATACAGTTCGAATTAGTATTATCAGATAGTGTTGCCATCCATGTTTAGTAGACACTAAGGTTGATCTTTAGACAACCACAATGATGAATGAATATCGCTATAAGGGTGATAGCACTAGTTTTGGAGAATAGATCTAGTAGGCTTGATTTTTTTGTGTT
>NW_025837740.1:0-1439 GCF_002878395.1 Capsicum annuum | reverse complement strand
GTGTATCCGTGTTTTTGGGTGGGTTAGTGTAGAAGATATGGATGATGATGATGTGGGCTCTCTGTGTGTATGTGTGCTCTTTGTTCATGAAGCTGGTGAGGTGAGTGTTGTATATCTGAGTGACTGTGTATCCTCAATGGTACTGTGTGAATGTTGTCTATATTGTTTTAATTCCCTGTGAATGGATTTTTGGTGACCTTTTTCTGTGTGGGTCCCCCTGAGGTGTTTGTGCCTATTTTTGTGAATTCTCTTTCCAGGTATCCTCATTCTGTTAAGGTGAAAAATGGGTAAAACATGACAAAGGGGGGTGGGGCTAGGGGTAGGGTAGGCGAGTAGGGGGTGGCGTAGGGGTAGGTTGTTAGAATGATTAAAATAAGATAAAATTTGTTAGGTAGTTTGTTATTTTTATATTTTTGTATTTTTGTGGGGTATATTCACATGGGTGAGGGTATGTAGTAAGGTGAGCTAAAAATGGAAAAAATTCAATTTTGAGAGGTACAAAATTAGGTGTCCACACCAAGTGTATGAAAAGTACTAGCTCCTCAAGAGTTGTGTCCACCAATCATCTAAATGTAAGTGTTCGCCAACATCTCCTAAGATTCATTACTTGTTTTGATCTGTCCTCTTCTTATATCTTTATTCTTGAGAAATTTCATTTTCTAGCATGCTCTAATTATTTTTTTTTAAAGAAAAATAACAATGATATGTCTAGAGTTGGTATTATCTTTCAAAATGTTTTCCGCTACACCATCAATATCTGAAAAGCTTTCATAGAAAACTTTATTTACTTACTGTAATTCAATTCAATTGATGTAGCCTTCTTTTTTGGTCCTGATGGTTCTATCATTCTGGAGCATAGGAGTCCCAGTGCTGTGAATGAGAGTCGAATGATACCCATGACACACCTTTGTGATCCTGCTCTAGATCCTTCCTAGAAGCAAGTGGCCTTCATCATGCGCCTTAATTACTAACATAAGTTAACACGAGGTAAATTAAACTCCAAAAGAGTTCAAATTTCAGCTCATATCTGTCATTGCATGGTAGCTTTTTGGATGTCTCATCTTTGCTAGTAGTCAGCTGAATGATTAATCTTTTCTTTTATGGAGGACCTTTCTTTTATGAAATCCACTGGTCTTTTCCCTATTGATTAGTAAGGATACATATACGATACTTTTTAGTTAATAACATAATGTTGGTTCCCCAAGGGGATGGCGTAGTGGTTAAGACATAGGAGTAACAACTTGGAGATTCTAGGTTTGAATCCAAGCTGCAAAACCAGGTACACCCATCTGGCTAGCGTTGATAGGCAGCATACCTTGTCAATAGGGCTGGGTGTAAAATACCAAAAACTAAATCGAAAAATTTGGTAATTGATATTCGGTAATTCAGTTGGTATTTGAGAGTAAAATTTCAACATTTCGGTATTTAGGATTGGGTTT
>NW_025837739.1:0-1384 GCF_002878395.1 Capsicum annuum | reverse complement strand
TTTTTTTAAATTCTTACCCTACCCTCATGGCATACCCCATTCTCAAAAAGTTATTTTTTTAAAAAAAATCAATTAGTTTTCTTAAAAAAATTCTTACCTCTACCCATCCTAACACCCAACCTCCCGGTGTACCCCTCCCGAAAAAATGAATTTTTATTTTTTAAAAAGTTAAATTTTTATTTTTAGACTAAACGACTCAAATCGGGCGGGTCAAGGCCCAACCCGATTTTTACGCATTTAAACCCAAAGTGAATTTGGGCGGGTCATGACCCAACCCAGTATCCAATTCAACTCATTTAATATTTTCAATCTCAACCCAACCCGCCCTGTTGACACCCCTAGTCAAGGGGTAGGGGTTGGTGGTGTTAAATGGAGGACATAATAAACATAAAATGTCACTTGTAGAACTTGTTTTTCTTACTTCCATTAAGAAAATTATTTTCCTTATTTTTAAGGAACTTGTTTTACCAGCTAGGTTCTTCCGACAAACATTTTGGAAAGAATGTAGTTGATTGAAAAGGCAGAGAGTAGTGTTAGTGTTGTCATGTGGTTCGTTATATTGAAGTGTCAGTAGTGATCTAGTAACGATGGTGATCTATTTCTTTTATTTTTCAGGAAAGTTGGTAAATGTGTAGAATTTGAAAAATCTTCAATTTACGATGTACATTAATATACCCTCTTGAACTATCTATCTATAGCAAAGGGGCTTCGGGATACTAGAAATGGATTCACCTTTGCAAGATAAATATGAAGATCTCGTCACTTGCTTCATCTTCGAGAAAATTAATGGCCCAAAACAAGAGTATACGAAATTTGTCATTGAAGAGAGCTTCCAGCGGCGCCATTTAAGGATTATCTTAGGAAGTCACAATTAGAAAACATTACTATAGGGAATTTTTATAGTAGGGCAAGACCCATTGGTGGATCGGGTCTTGACTCTTCAGATATCTTTTTATGTTCATTTTTTGGGCTCACTGGTGTAATTTTGTACAAACATTACTTCTTTTATTTAATAAAATGGGTCAGGCCCAAAGTTAATTTAAAAAAAAACTATATATCTCAAAAAATCTTTTTGTTATATTTGCTTCTGATGATGTTCAAACCCTCTCCTCAAAAAGAAGAAAGTATACATAGTTGTCGCAGTATAATTTATCCAATTTTGAGTCAGGTTGAATTCAATAGGAAACAATTTTGGAACATAGTAATTTAATTTAAACTCGTTAGGATCTAATGTATAGCTAAACCACCACTAATTATTGTGAATCAATTGTTCTTAGCGTCGAATAATAGTTCTTTATTAGTTTATCTCGAACACTAACATGACCACTGGAAAGAGAAAAAACACTTTATTACTTACTAACCGTCTATTATGATTCTTGTTCTC
>NW_025837738.1:0-1851 GCF_002878395.1 Capsicum annuum | reverse complement strand
GTCATCAAGTGTATGTGAGGTTATGTTTGGTTTGCACATCGATGGTCATCAAGTGTATGTGCAGGATGCTGCACAAAGGGATTTCCCATGGTGTACTATGCTACAGAAACTCACTGGACTAGATCGGTATATTAGAGGTAAGAGTTGGATGACTATCCATTCCATTACTCGCTACCTTTGAGATCAGTTATAGTTTGATCCCATAAGAGATCATACTCTGGTTGAGAGGCTTGAGAGGATTGTCCGACTACACATACTTATTATACTCAGGGGGGTCTTATATCAGCCTATGATATCTATCCTTTCTAGATCCCATCCATGAGGTTAGGAGCTACAGTTAGGGTAGGGTAGCACAGTACTGGCATGACATTCTTATACAGGTCACACTGTCAGCCATCTATCGGAGAGACGAGTCACTTATGAGGATTTCTTCCTCTCCTTCAAGTAACTTAGTGTTGTATGTTACAATATAGTTAAAATATATTATTTTTGTGCACCCAAACTTAGTGGTTCGATGAGTTGGGATGAGTACCATGAGGTCTCTAGTTTAATTTCCAACAGAGATAAAACTAAGTGATTTCTTCCCATCTGTTCTAGACTTGATGGATAGAGTTACTTGGTATCTGTTGCTAGTGGGAGGTGGCAGGCATCCCGTGGAATTAGTCGAGGTGCGCGCAAGATGGTTTGGACACCACGGTTATCATTATTTTTGTAGGAAATTAAATAATTTATTTTATCATGTTAAGATATGGTGTTGGGAGAGGATCTTCCATCTACAACCAGGATTTAGTGAGCTGGAGGATGATGATGCATTGCTTCCATACACCAGGAGATGGACGAGAGGGGTTGAGCGTTATTGTTAAATGTAAAATTTAAAGTTAGCATTATGTTTAGTTAATTACAATATAGTTGTTTTATATCAATATGATGCCATTAACTCAATTATGTAATCTTTTCTAATTATTATACAACAACAACAACAACAACAAACCCAGTGTATTCCCACCTAGTGGGGTCTGGGGGGGTAAGATGTACGCAGTCCATACCTCTACCTCTGATGAAGTAGAAAGGTTGTTTCCGATAGACCCCCGGCTCAAGGCACGAGATACCACACAAACACATAGTAAAGCACAGAAGCAGATTACATAATATAAATACGGCACCCATAAGTAATATAAAACAGAGGAAAGCAGAGGAAAGCACACAGATTCGTAATAAAACATGGAACACGAAACACGGGTTCATGCTCTTTATTATTAGTATAAATATCAAAAAATTATATCTATTAAAATTTAGATCTAAGCCATGACAAATCATATATGGGTTTCCGCGTTGAACCGTGACTTTCATTCCAATTTTATTGAATGATTACGCTACCTTATTAATCCATATAATTTTATTCAAATTTTTTCTTTTAAAACGTTGGGGACCACTACCGAATTAGAACAATGGATTCAACCTTCTTTTTTGGATTTGATTTACGATTCGAGGATTTTTGTTTTGGTTCTTTGGGTGTTGATGGAGTGAGAGACCAGTGCCAAGTTACAAGACGATAGAAGTTTCTTTTAATAAAAGTCGGAATATATTATTCCGACTTATAAAGCGGAATAATATATTCCGTCTTATAAGTCGGAATAATATATTCCGTTTTATACTCAATTGAACTGTTAAAGAAACTTTAATGCCTCCGTTAAAAAAGTTAAGTACATTGGAATAATTAATTCGGACTGGCTTATTCTGGTTCCACTTTAGAGTGGTGGCCTATTTGTGTATCTTTACACTTTTTATGGCTCATTTTAGTCGCGAATTCCCTTTCTCACTCATTTGCCCCAATCCCTCTGTTTGTTACAA
>NW_025837737.1:0-2375 GCF_002878395.1 Capsicum annuum | reverse complement strand
ACACATCCAAACCAAGATAAAGTCATCCCTTTTCTAACATTCTACACTGCATTTATAAAGACATAACTTCATAAAGCAAGTCTTGCAAGTCAACTGAATACAGATGGTAGAAAGATCCACCTATCGATTAAGTCTTTCATTCATAAGAGTTTTAAGTACAAGACGACGACTGAGATTACAACTCAATGTTGGGCAACATCATAGTAAGCTAACTGTGTTGCTTGTGTTCTAGAAATGGTAGCTCCTACAATCTTTCAACCTTCTGAAACTTATATGAAAAATTATGATAAATATCAAAAATCTGAAATGAATAAGTGGAATAGCAAGTCATCCACCCATGGTTATTTGTAGCTTTTCTAAGTAAAACGGTTGAATGGAAAATGAATTCATCCATATGGTAGATGTTGGAAGTTTGACTCATTTTTTCATTTAAAAATGATCCCCTTACTCGGTAAATTTTATTAAAGGGATTAAAAAACAACTATGTTTAACTAAGAAAACTGATAAATCCAACTAGCATATAAGAATACAAAGATGATACTCCTAAATCTACCTAGAAACAAGCTAGCAGAAAATAAACATCTACTTTAAACAAAAATACTCAAAAGACCACTATACTCTATACTAAAAAAAAACCTGTGATTGGGAACTTAAAAGCCATTCAAGAAATTTTAGCTAACAAAAGTAAAGGAACCAATAAGGCAAGAAGTCCCCAAGACAAAAACAGGTTATGCAAATTGATAAATACCATAGTTGTTGAACTGGTTTGTTTGTACAATAGAGAGATTATGCGTAGCAAATTTATTCCTGCAGCCCAAAATTCATCCATTTTTTTACAAATTTATTTCTCTTTTCTTAAATTTATCAAAGTAGAGTACAAGTCAGCTTCTTCTAATTGAAGAAAAGAATAAAGGGGTTTCAGATTTTGTTGAATAAGATACCTAAATCAAACAAACAAAATACTAGTAGTATTTAGACAGAGATGGTTTCCAAGATTTAACAACTTGAGCTTGCAAATGCGCATCAGTTGTTTTTTATCAATTAATGAATGATAACACCATTTCACATCAGATAAATAAACCAAAAAAAAGGACCACTTGATACAATACAATCTGAAAAGCTACGGAGAACCTAAAAAAATTAGATTGAAGACAAAGAATAAGACATATCTACCATTAATAAAAATACCCCAAAAAAATTGAGAAAAATTTATTTCCAAACAAAAGGCACGTAATTACTTATTCAGTAAGGTGAAAAGTACCGTTAATGTAAAAAGAACAGTCTCAATCATCAAGGAGAAGTTATCGAAATCCAACCCAACGAAGAGCAAGGTGACCTCAGAGTTTCTGTAGTAGTCCAAACAGCGACTAAATTAGAACGCAGGGTTTACTTACGAAATTAGAATCAAACTCAAATTCTATTGTTGAAAAGTACTTCAAAAAAAATGGTGGGAAATAAGGGGGGAAGAGGGTGAACCCAAATCCTTACATTTTTAATATTTTATTAAAAAAATGGTGGAAATTTTGTGGGGAAGAAGCTGGAACAAGATAAGCCCCATTTTTATTGAATCCACATTTCCTTTTGTTTGGAGTATATTAATTTAACCCAAATTTTTAAGCAAGAAAAAAAAAATTAACCCAAATTCTTGCCATTTTAATTTTTATCAAATTAATTAACATCTACTACTAACCTAGTTTATAAATAATTATTAAAATATGTGTGAATTAATACTAATATTAAATAATGAAATATTTAATAAGAATATCATTAAAAATTAAATTGACTTTTGACCTATTTTTTAAGAGGTATTTTTTCATCATATTAATATAAAAATAATTACATTAACGCTCATAGTATTTTTCTTATAGTTATTTGTCAAATTGACTCTTATAATATGAATTGTGACAAGTAAAATGGAAAGAAGTCAGTATAAATCGGTACTTCATTTTGAAAAAAATATATATATTATAAACCGGTCACTATCACTACAAGTTTTGCTAAACAAGTATAATAATGAAGAGTTAAGATATAAAACTAGTGAACACCTTTATATGTGAGTTGCAAATTAATGATTAAGTAAATTCATATTTAAAAAAAAGTTACATTGTTGAGTTAGAGTTATTGAAAAGGCGAATTTTGTAATTTATTGAAAAAGTTTTGGATTAGGATACTTACTAGCCGAAGTAAATTAGGATAATATTATTTTGCGGTGTACTTTGATAATTTTATCTTAATTTAACTTAAATATTTAAGGGCATAAAAGTTCTTCAATATTTGAAGGATATTTTAGTCAACCAACATTTATATTCATGTTTTTATAATAATACTGATAAATAGATAGATATGTTGATAAATCAATACTAATTCTTATAAAT
>NW_025837736.1:0-1197 GCF_002878395.1 Capsicum annuum | reverse complement strand
ATCATGTTTTTCAACTAACAACATAACTTTCATGAGATACACAGTCATGATACTATTATATAGCAAAACAAACAAACATCAACATGGGTATGATCATATCACAACAATCAACCAAGCTTTCGTATTTTAAAGATTGATTGTTGAACTCCACAGACGAAAGGAATCCGTGGATGAACAGTATGCATAACTTGTAAGGGAGGTTCTTGATGATTGATGGAGAAATTTCCTTGAAATTGGATATTCAAGCTTAATTATGCAACCCTAATTGTTTTTTTCTTTTAGTTCTCTTGGATGAAGAGATTTGAGATGTTAATGGGGTTGTAATGTGTTTAGAAGCTACATATTTCGTAGAGTTAAGTTTAGGGACGTGTAACGAGTGTTAAAAGACTTAATTACCCTTAAAATAACTCAAAACGGAGTGTTTTTGGCACGTGGAACTATCTTAGGTAGAGCCCAAGTGATTGCATAAGCTAGGTTGGGTGGCGCCTAACCAATCGCCTATGTTTGGGTTGGACGGCGCCTAACCAATCGCCTATCCTTACTGTCTCTCCCAAAAAAGAGCATAACTTTTTGCTCGGGTATTGGATTAAGGCAAAATTGGTATCGTTGGAAAGATAATTTGATTCTATAAAATTTGATGGGTCTAACTCAGCCAAAATACCAGATTAACATCAATTTCTACTCATTCAAGTATGACCCTTGCAAAATCAAACACTAAAACTTGATTGATTCAAAAACTCTTAGCTCGTATTACCTTGAGTGACTCATATGAACATGGTTAATGTATCATAAGCTATCTTATCCATAAGATACTCATTTTAAGTCATGCACTAAAATGATACTCACAAGATAGGAGGTTTCATACGTAGGAAAAATGGTTCGTCTCGCAGCTTAGAAACATAAGGGGTATTACAATATCTCCCCCTTGGGAACATTTGTCCTCGAATGGAAATTTACTAAAGAGGGAGAGATGATAAGATGAAGTACGTACAAGACATAAATGAATGAAATAAGGGCTCATGACTGGCATGACTGAAAGATGAGAACAACATACTAAACATGCATATCTGATGCATGGGAAGTTGATTCATGAACATAAGACTGAGGATTCTAATAAAGTAAATTTTCTCAAAATGGGAATGCATATCTTATGCACAACTGAAAGGCTGAATCCATGCATATCTTATCAATGATTAT
>NW_025837735.1:0-2310 GCF_002878395.1 Capsicum annuum | reverse complement strand
AAGGACCATTTAGACACTAGAAGATATATTGAGGGCATATGTTATTGATTTCAAAGGTTGTTGGGATAAGAACTCTCCATTGATTGAGTTTGCCTATAATTATAGTTACCATGCTAGTTTTCAGATGGCCCTTTTTGAGGCTATTTATAAGTAGAAATATAGATCCCCAGTTGGTTGGTTTGAACTAGGTGAGGCCGCTTTGATTGGGCCAGACATGCTGTTTAAATACATGGAAAAATTCCAGCTAATTAGAGAGAAATTGAAAGTAGCCCAGAGTCATCAGAAATTGTATGAAGATGTAAGAAGAATAGATTTTGAGTTTGAGGTAGATGATCTTGTGTATTTGGAAGTTTCACCTATGAAGGGGTTGATGAGATTTGGCAAAAAGAGGAAGCTTAGTCCCCGATATGTAGGCCCCTTTTAAATTTTGAGTCATACTGGGAAGGTAGTGTATGAGCTTGAGCTACCCGCAGATTTATCCTCAGTTTATCCTGTGTTCCATGTTTCCGTAAAGAAGTTCATGGACGATTCAGCCGTTATAGTCCCTCTAGAAAGTACAGATTTTTAGAATAGCCTCTCATCTAAAGAAGTTCCAGTAGAGAATCTTAGACTTCAGATCTGTAGACTAAGGAACAAAAAAGTTTCCTTGGTCAAAGTTCTATAGAGAAATTAATCCGTTGAGGGTGCTACTTAGGAAACAGAAGTATACATGCGTACCAAGTATCCTCATCTCTTCTCCACGAACACAGATTCAGCCAAAGGTAACAATGTTTCTTAATTTAGCTCTTTTTCAGTCTCAGATTCAGATATATAGTTGTCTTTATCTAAATTCATTCATTCATAGATTATTTTAGTTGTTCAGTATGTTCTAGATTCATTCATTCAACATGTTTCAGTTGTGCATGTCAGCATATAGCCTAAGAGTACTCAGCATTTTTAGCTTAAGTAGCCACATTGAAGGACAAATGTTCCCAAGGAGGAGATATGGTAATACATCATACTTTTTTCTAGCTCAATTTATCTCCTAAAATGTCAAATATTAGCTTCAAAAATGAATAAGCTTTGTTACATATGGTATTTTCCAGTTGTAGACCCTCCAATGTGTAGAAAATTTGCTCAACTTTCCAACTATACCAATTTCTCCTCAATTCAGTACTTGATTGAGAAGTTATGGCATTTTTAGTAAAGTAATGTGGCATTTAGACAGTCACCGCATCGCGGTGGACTCCAAAATGGCAATTGTCCGATTCTGGTGGACCTTCGCGATAAACCCGCATCACGTTCAAGCCCCAATTCATAATTGTTGATTTCCAGTGGCTCACCATGATGGTGGCACATTGCGGTGATGACAAAAATTGTATTTTAGTGGCTTACTGTGATAGCTCCTCATCGGATTGATTTTTCTGTTTCCAATTATCCCTTATCCAGTGAGCTACTGCGATAGTGGTGCATCGCAGTAGCATGCAAAATTAGAAATTTCTTTTATCTTTCAATTCTGATTAAATTTTAAAAAGGGGATTTAGGTCACTTCCCAAGCCCCCAATTCGTCCAAAACAAGGAATTAAGCTCATTCTTAAGAACTTTATGCATATTTTCATCAATTCTCTGTAAAAGAAAAATCCTAGATCTCAAGACTTCGTCTCTAAGAAATCAAATTCCCTTCATTGTTTCTCCAAGAAAATCCAAAATTGAGGATTCCCAAATAAAGGTAATCAAGAGTTCATCTTTAAGAGCATAAATAGAGATTCAAGTTCAAGCTTCCTTAGAAATTTCATCAATTAAGGTATGGGGGTTTATGAACAAGGATCCTTTTTCATCCTTGTGCCCAAAACTTATTTTAAAGCTGAATTTTAATATGATTCTACATGAGTTTAAATTAGGGCTCATACCCAATATTGTTATTTGTATGATTATGAGCTTTTGAGAGATTTTGAAGTTAAATTGCATGTCTATTTTCATATTTTCATGCGTACTGCAGTAAATTTCAGATTTTGAGTTGAATTATCATTATTTTCCTTACCAAGAATAAATATTATGATGTTTTAACATGAAATTGAAGCATGGGCTATCATCCCTAGTTTGAATATTATTATTCCAAGAAAGATTATGCTTTAAGCATCATATGATTAGTTTAAATTTCAAATTTTCAATAAAGATTTTATATTTGATCCTCAGGTAAGATTTAGAATCCACTTTACATATTTACTACAACTTACAGAAAATAGATTACCTTTATTTATAGATTTAAATCAGATAAATGCATTATTAGTTTTATAATGAACTCTTATTCTAGATTTTAAAAATGGATTT
>NW_025837734.1:0-1048 GCF_002878395.1 Capsicum annuum | reverse complement strand
ATATCTATATAAGTTGGCTTCTGCTCCTGTATCTATCGTAGGTGTATAATATCTATTATAATATCCTTCTACTATTATTTTCATAAGTACATATATTTTCATATCATATCAAAGCTCTTTTTATTAATAATATTTCTCTATTATAGGTTATGGTTATTTGTGTATGTTCTATATTGTAGGGTTTTACTTGTTTTAACCATTTTATTCCTAATATTATGTCTGCTTTTTGGATATCTTCCTTTATTTCAAATTCTATTTTTGTTTTTCTAACTCCTATTATTATTTCCTTTTCTGTTGTATCTTTAGTAGTTATTAAACTTCTTGGTAGATCTGGGCATATATTACTATTAGATTTTATTTCTTCATTTTTCACTAGGTATTTTTCTATATGGTTTTCTTCTTGTCCTGTATTTAGAAGTATTATATATTCTTTTTCATTTATTGTTCCCGGTATATAATATTGAGTTAAATTAATTGTTGAAGTTATTTCATAATTTGTTCTTTTTGATGATTCTGGTGATTCTGGTTTTTTGAAAGCTATTCTTTTTGTTGAACTTATTCTATCATTTATTATTTCTAAATCTTACTATAATCCTTGTTATCAATTGTTTTTACAAATTGTTCAAAAGAACTTTCTATTTATATTTTATTAATTTAATTTTTTTTCCGTTATTTTATGTTTTGTTGTTAATGCATATAGATTTTTACATCTTGCTGTAAATATTTTACTTCCTGGGGTTAGTTCTATTCCTGATATTTTCCAATATAATACTAATGATTTATCAGTGTTTTTATCTGTTATTTCCACTTAATAATTCGCATTTATTATAAATTTAAATTTTTGGTATATTAAATTTCCTCTTATGGCAGTTATTATACTTTTTTCTATAGGTTTTATAATTCTATTATCTGCTAAATATAATTCTATTGGTGTATCTATTTCTTCTTTAAAACATGCCTTTATTAATATCTTTGTTCCTCCATGGTGTAAGGATTTTATCAGGTCTTTACTTTTTATATCGTTTATTTCTTTATTAATTATTCTTTT
>NW_025837733.1:0-2038 GCF_002878395.1 Capsicum annuum | reverse complement strand
AAGGCTTGAATGATTTTCTTATATCAAACACAATTGGAGTGGGTTGAGTTTCTATCGAAATGATACCGAATATAAGGATTTGAAAATTAATTGGTTCATTGATTTGTTTAATCTTTCTAGTAAATAAAAACATGGAACTTCTTAGTTTTACTATGATATAATTTTGAAGTTACTTTTATTAGTAAATATGTTCCTGTCAATTTTGGTATATGTTTGGCTATCTCATTTGGTATTATTGCTTAGTGTTCTTAATTTAAATTTAAGGATATTATTTATCTTCATTCTTAAAATATGACTATTTCGTTTTCAAATTATTTGAAATATGTAAGAATTACTTCTTTTTTTCACCTTTGTATTCTTTTTTTCTCTTCTATTTTGGGTAATGTGAATACACGATCTATTTGAGTGCAAAATTTATTATTGTTCTTCTTGTTGTACTGTACAAAATTGAATAAAATATGATTCCATTTTTGTAACACCCCGATTTTCTGAACTGGAATGCTACACGGTGCTTATGACCCTAAAGGATCACAAACTAACCCATGACTGATATCTGTACCTGTACACTGCAATATATGGCATAATAATGCGAAAAACATGAACAATAGGCCATAAGGTTCAATTAAATAAAGAATCTGATAAAATATGACATCCATATGGGGTAACGAATACCCAAAATAATTGAAAACTGAATCAAATATGAAGTAAATCTGAAAGGCTCTAAATAATGTCTTAAATAATGAGTTGAAGGAACATGTCTCTAACTAACTTCATCTGGAAAAATTAACTGAAATAATAAATGAAATAAAATAATATCTTCCTAGAATGGATGAGGACTTATTGCAACTCTGCGACTGGAATGCTACTACTGATCTGGAACTCGTGGCTCTGAACCTATGGTGTAACATGAAAGAAAGCACCATAGCATAAATGTGCTAGTACAACTGAAAGTATTGAGTATACGAGTGTGGTAGGCTAAATACAAAAGGGTTTACATGCATGAAAAATGCTAAATGACTGACTGATATGAACGTGAGAGTGCAAACATTCATACATAGTAACTGGAATTATGATTATATGATATCTAGATATGTACGCTAATACATGGTTTATTGATAACTAACATGACTAATACTGTAGTTTTGATAACATGGGCAACTGAACCTAATAGTCCTGAATCTGATGGAACTATCTGAGTTTCGTACTATAACTGAATTTGACTATATCGGATAGTCCTAGTATACTGAATTCTGAAGAACTATCTGAGTTCTTTTACTAAGACTGAGTCTGAAACTGTGAGAGATAGTTGTTTAACCGACATGCCCTATATGTGCCATTATGGCTAAGCGGGGGTCCAATCTCTGCCCTGACTGGAAGGGTGTCAATACTGCACCACTGGTAAGGACAAACTGTGGGTAACCCTCATCTGAAAGTGTTCCTAAAATAAAATGGTGGGGCCCGTATCTGACAGTTCTAAGCCACCTCATCAACCCTCATCTGACAGTTCTAATGTCTTAACCTATGCTGCTACATAGTTCCGGAACACAAGGATGACTGTTAAGAATCACACCCTCATCTAACAGTATGTGTTCCCATCCTTGGGTTCACTCAGTGCTAACTCCTATTCACATCTGAAGAGACTGAACATGATTAACTGACTAGACATGGACTGAGTTTACTGTATTCCGTTGACTAACGGAATACTAATGATATCTGATAACTGACTAAGATCATGAGGTTTCCTGAGTCACATGACTGACTAATTTCTGCTGAATCATGGCTTGATTTTGGGTTTCGTGAAACATGACATGACTCTATGTACATAGCTATATTTTTTGGGTATGAATATCCCCAGGACTACATAGAAGAAAACTAACACACATGACTGACTTGATCACAAAATTGGAGTTCACACTTCATAACATCATAAGTAGGGGATAGTATATCACATGTAATTTTTCAACATCTTGTAAATGGTAGGGAGTGCATGGATATATATATATCATGTACATATTGTATAACTCCATTATCATGAATG
>NW_025837732.1:0-1384 GCF_002878395.1 Capsicum annuum | reverse complement strand
TGTGGTCTGACTCCTGTGAGAATAGTTTTGAGAAGTTGAAAGACAAATTGACTACTGCACCTATTCTGACTCTTTCAAAAGGTATAAAGAGGTTTGTTGTGTATTGTGATGCATCCCATATAGGACTTGGCTGTGTACTTATGCAACACGATTAGGTGGTGGCTTATGCATTTAGGTAGTTGAAGGTGCATGAGTGGAATTACCCCACTCATGACTTGGAGTTAGCAGCTGTGGTGTTTGCGCTTAGAATCTGGAGGCATTATCTTTATGGGGTGCATGTTGATATTTTCACTGACCATAAGAGTTTACAGTATGTTTTCTCGCAGAAAGAATTGAACCTCAGGCAAAGGAGCTGGATGGAATTACTAAAGGATTATGACATGAGCTTGCACTATCATCCGGGACAGGCGAATGTGGTAGCTGATACCCTTAGTAGGTTGTATATGGGCAGCCTTTCTCATATTGAAGAAGGGAAAAGAGAGATGGTGAAGGATATTTACCAGCTTGCAAATCTTAGAGTGCGACTCTTAGATTCTGAAGATGGAGGGGTAGTTATTCATGAGGTAACTAAATCATCCCTTTGTGCTGAATTTTAAGGTTTTTATGCATGTTGTATCACTTGCAACGTATCTCTGAAGTAAACAACCCTCTCAGAATCACCCCTATAGTGTGTGTTATTCAGTAGTTTCAAGTGCGATTTTACCATCTTCAGATTCTGCCATACATTTCAAGTTATGCCCCATGGGTAATAGTTGACACTGCCTTAGTTTGTAATGATTCCCATAGGCAAGACTTAGACAGTTGTTCCCAATGGGCAAAAATTTACACTGCCATAGTCTATAATGATTTGGCAGATGACCTATAACTCTTGCCCTAGAGGCAAGACCTTGACCGTTATGCCTCATGGACAATAGTTTACTATGCCTTACTCTTTAATGATTTTACTTATTGAAGATATATATTCTAACTTAAATTGTTATTAATCTTTTGTTGTTTCATTTTTCACAAGGGTTGTGCTTGGAATGGATGAAAACGAAATGAGTATTGAAAGTATTAATAGAAATAATGAGTTACAGGTTATTGAACAAATATTGGAGGCTAAAATAGTTGAGCCATCCAAGATTAAGAGGGTACGCCAAAAAAAGAAGAGGATACTTGACGTCGAAACTACTCTCTTGAGACACAATGCCTCTTTGAATGAGGTAAATGTCAAGTCGATCTTCATTGACAAACAAAATATGATAATGTGCATGTCAAACATTGCAATTACACACAATATCCAATTTAAGGTTATTAAATCAAGCACAACAAGATATTCACTGCGATGTTTGGACGACAACTGCGTGTGGCGATTTCATGCCTCGAAGATTGTCGATTCTTTGCT
>NW_025837731.1:0-1667 GCF_002878395.1 Capsicum annuum | reverse complement strand
GGTTTTCTTTATTCATTAATTTTTGTTGACTAAAGCAATTTTAGAATTGGATGTTGCAATGACCCTCCAAATCATTTTACATATCTCCTCATATTTTTGCTATTGGATCTTTCCCATAACTACCCCAAGTCATTTATGACTTGTTGGGATGACAATTCGATTACTGGGCAATTCATTTGATTCTTTGGAGCCAAATATTTATTTGGAAGTCTTCGTTGGTTCCAAATGGCCACCAAGCAAAAACCTTAGTATATTGTTCTCGGATACAAATTTTGACTATGCCAGCGGCTGCTTATTATCAATTTAGTCTATGTAGCACTTTGGTTCGAGTTCCAATGCTCCCGAGCTCATTGTGACCTATTTATTGAAAAGTTGGAAAATAAAAAATATATTTGTGGGACCCACATTTGGTTGAAATGTCCTTAGATAGAAAATTTAACTTTGTCAACACATCCAAAAAGTGGAATTTAGTGTTGTTACATAGTTTATTTGCATAAATTGGATTCCGAATGAATCCTGAGGCATTGTTGTAAACTTGGAAAATTTTCAAACTTTGCTGGTGTTGGTGTGTAATGACCCTCCAGGTCATTTTCCTTGTTCCCGCTAATTTTGTTTCATTAGGGCTTCTTCTTAGTTTCCCCAAGTCATTTATGACTTGCTGCGACTAATAGTTTTGTTACCAGACAGTTTGTTTGGTTTTTAGAGTTTCCCCATTTTGATGTTTGTGTTAGTTCCAAATGTCCATCGAGCAACAACTTCAGTACAACAATCTTGGATGTCAATTCTGACTACTCCAGCAACTTCGAATTATCAATTTTAGGCAATTTTAGGCTACATAGACATTTGGTTTGGGTCCCAGCTCACCCATCTCATTTCGACCAATTGGTCAAGTTAAAAATCAAAAGATTGTTATGGGACCAGCAGCTGGTTTAAATGACCTTGGATAGAAAATCCGACTTCGTCATTGCATCTAGAACATTGAAATTTGTATAGTTACATAATTCATTTGTGAAAATCGGTGTCTGAATGAGTTCTAGAGGTTAAAAACAAGTATTAACTTTGTTGGTTCTGGAGCATGGCTATCACGACACCTCCATACTAGGTGGGGCTATAAATAGGCTCTTTAGTCGCCAATTTGGCTATTTTCACTTCTGCTTGAGACCTAGACACCCTTGAATCGCGTGTTAACTTCAAATTGATTCTTGGGTGTGAGTTGGAAGCTTGTTTAACATATATTTTCATGATTAACAACAGATTTGAGAGAAGAATCCTTTATTTCCAAGGTTTAGTTTCTTGATTATTGAGAAAAACATCAATTAACTTAAGGGCATGATTTTAGCTCAAATGAGCATTGTTTTAACTTTTTCTTAAGGATTATGATTCTCTAATTGTGTATGAGCAGTGGGTTGTTCTTGGAAATGTATTTTCCACATGTCGGACCTACTTGGGGGCTTTAGGTGTCGTTTGTGGACCCAAAGTACATGTAACACCCCGATTCGCTGAACCAGAATACTACACGGTGCTCATGACCTCGAGGGACCACAAGCTAACCCATGACTGATATCTGTAAATAATGCGGAATACATAGAACTGTAAGGCCATAAGGTTCAACTGAATACAATCATGTGGGTGAAAATACCCAAAACAACTCAATCTGAACGTAAATC
>NW_025837730.1:0-1185 GCF_002878395.1 Capsicum annuum | reverse complement strand
CAAACACACATATATAAAATTGATTTATATCATTTGGATGTTGTCAAAATATGAACATCATCAAATGAAATTTTTTCTTGAAAAATTAGAAATAAATATATTTTTATATTCAATCATACATACACGGTACCTTTATAGTTTAATTTATTATTAATAAAAGATATTTTACTTTTTTCTCAACTATGTCTATGTACGGGCTAAATTAGATATTTTTAATTAGATACGCGCATCTTGAAGATCGTAATCATGAATTTACCTCTGGCTCATATGTATCTTTAGAGGTATATTTCTTTGGTCCGTTTTTCAATTATTTTCTTTTAGTATGTGTTTATTTTATTTATTTTTCACTTGTAATTAAGTCTATTATGAATATCGTTTGTTTTCATTATAGGAAAATAATATGAACCCCAATATGAATTTGTTCCTCCAATGCTAGAAAATTCAAAATGTAAAAAAAGAAGGGTATGCGGTGGAAAATTATTATTATTATTATTATTATTATTATTATTATTTTTATTATTATTATTATTATTATCATTATTATTATATCTTTTCTTGAGTTGTTAATGCACGTTTAAATTATCTCTTATCGTGAAATATTAAGTATAACTCATCTGTATCTAAATAAATGCAGACTCACCATCCACGTGCTAGAATGCCAATGTTGCATCGTTCATCTTCTTGTTCAGCAGTATATCTCATTCCTAATTTATTTTTAGTAATTTAAGTAGTCACTTTTTCCTCAAAAATTAAACTTTCATTCCTACTCATACATGGATGATGTGTCTTGGGTCATTCCTCCATTGATTTAGTACTCTTGTACCGATATAGATTAGTTTCTAAAAAATTATTTTGCAGAATTCAACAATATATTTTTATAATAAAGTTTTGATTTGAACATAAGGATATTTATTGAAGGATTCTTTATGCTTAAGGTAAAATAATGTCTTTCACACTAATTGGATGAGCGGTTTGATAAGGGTTCTCGAATCTAGGGTAGAATTAAGTAAAAGTACGCATGATCAGTGATTTTGATCATGACAGAGGCTCGTTGTAGAAACGCCTTCTAAGACACTAGTTAAACTAAGGTAAAAAAAATATTTACAATGTAGACGCAAAATCATTATTATAAATTACATTTTCTGACAAATTTGAAAGTTTGAACATTTAATTTCGCTTCATATC
>NW_025837729.1:0-2304 GCF_002878395.1 Capsicum annuum | reverse complement strand
GATGTGAAACATTACTTCTGGGATGAGCCTTATCTTTTTCGATGATGTGCTGATGGTATTATTAGGCGGTGCATCCCAGATGTAGAGGTGCCTAGCATACTGGAAGCAAGCCATGCTTCCCAAGTTGGAGGTCACTATGCAGGTACTGCAAAGTGGCTACTATTAGCCTTTATTATTCAAGGATGCCTACGATTTTGTAAGAAGATGTGATCAGTATCAGCGGCAAGGTTCTATTTCAAAGCACCATGAGATGCCCATGTCCAAAATACTTGAAGTTGAGTTATTCGATGTCTGGGGTATTGACTTCATGGGCCCATTTGTGAGCTCATTTGGGATGAAATATATCTTAGTCGCTGTGGATTACGTATCCAAATGGGTAGAAGCAGTCACTCTAGCTGATAATGAAGGTAAGAGTGTTATGGCGTTCGTAAAGAGAAATATCTTCTCTCATTTTGGGTTACCCCGTACCATCATAAGCGATGGAGGATCACATTTCTGCAATAAGCTGTTCAGAGCCGTATTGGCAAAGTATGGGGTTAAGCAACATAAGGTAGCTACACCATACCACCCATAAACTAGTGGGCAGGTGGAGGTTTCAAATCGGGAAATCAAGCTGATCCTTGCTAAGACTGTGAATGCCAGCAGGAAAGATTGGTCCAGGAAGTTGGACGATGCCTTATGGGCATATAGGACCGTGTTTAAAACACCAATTGGCATGTCATGATACCAACTAGTTTATGGAAAGGCTTGTCACTTGCCAATTGAGCTAGAACATAAAGCAATGTGGGCACTAAAGTAGCTTAACCTGAAATGGGATGATGCTATAGATATGAGATTGGGACAGCTGAACGAGATGGATGAATTCTGTCTAAATGCATATGAAAGAGCAGATCTTTACAAGAAAAGGATGAAAAAAATACCATGATTGGAGGATTGTCCAACGCAGCTTTTAGAAAGGCGATTTGGTACTTCTGTTCAACTCCAGACTGAAGCTATTTCCAGGTAAGTTGAAGTCTAAATGGTCTGGTCCATTCAGAATTAGTCAAGTTTACTCATCTGGAGTAGTGGAGTTAGAAAACAATGATGGTGGTGTCTTTAAGGTGAATGGCCAAAGAGTGAAGCTATATATCGGTCCAACCGACTCGATAAAATGTATAGCTACCACATATCTCGATGAAGTCTGAGTACTCGAGATAACTATGTCGTGCCGCGATAATAAATCAAGCGCTACATGGGAGGCAACCTATCATTTTTAATCATTTTTGTTTTACTAGGAGTTTGTTTTTGATAAATAAAAATTCAAAAAGAAAAGTTGAGCCACGACCAAAACTAAGGCGCTTGGTGGGAGGCAACCTATCCTTCTAATCATTTTTGTTGTTTTTGATTAAGTGTAGGTGAATGAAGTACAAAGGAGGAAATTAGTACCAAATTTTGATTTGAAAGTGATTCATGTCAATGGTGGTAAGTCTAGGAATGATGGAACAATACAGGTAAGTGGGAATGGTCAAATGTGTAAGGCTCAACGAGAGGTTAGGCGCCGCCTATGCCAACATAGGCAATAGGTTAGGCGCCGCCTACTTATGTTTTTTTGCCTACTAACCCGTTTATGAATGGACCAAACCGACCCATGGCTCATCCTTTAAAAATATCCTCTACACATAAACACCACTAAAGTTTTCTTAAATTAAGTGCCGCCCAACCTTGCCCTCTGCAAGTTTTTCTCTTTTCTCATCTAATCCTGCAGGCTCACCTTCCCGATTCACCACAAATTAATCACCAAGTAAGTTGTTCTTTCATGTTCCGTAGTTGTTTCAGTGCTACGCTTATAATGGTTAACTAGATTTTGTAGTAGTGCTTGGTGATAAGAATATGGTTAGATTGTTATGATTTTTGAAGAATACCTCTCATTGTGTAAAAGGATTCTTGTGGGTATTCTTGATTTTACTCCGGCATGTATTGATTGGTATTCACTGTCATAATTTTTTTTATGGAGTTGAAATTTTGAAGTTAATGCATAATTTTGGGAGTTGTAAGCTTGACTATTTGAATGACTCGTTCATCAATGTAATGATCATGATTGACCACAAGCATAAGATTGTGTGATTGTTTCTATGCTATAGCATGATAAGATTTCTATGTGGTAGTCTTGTTCAAAGATTGCATTGCTCCAATGAAATAAAGTTGGAAATGGTAGTCAAGATTATATGACCATTGTGTGCTGCTTCTCTATATCAAACTGAGAAATTGTTATATAAAATGAAAGGTTGAAAGTGTGACTGCGCTAATAATGTTGTTGGCACATAC
>NW_025837728.1:0-1902 GCF_002878395.1 Capsicum annuum | reverse complement strand
ATGCAATTCATGCACGTTCCATTTGTCTTTCATGGTGTTGTAGTTCATTTGGAAAGGACCATACTCAGACGATAATGATTTGATAATGAACTGCACAAGAAAATTCTGTTCCACTTTCATTCCCAGTGACTTAAGTCTTGCTTCTATATTTGTCATTTCAATGACATGCTAATGCATAGTAGGTGAACCATCAAAATTCATGGTGGTCAAAGTACCCATTAGTGTCCCAGCAAGAGACTTATCAGTAGTTTGGGAAGATTCTTCCACAAGTTTCAGAAGTTCTTTCGCACTTTCAATTTGGGGAAGAGTAGTCTTAATGTTGCCTGCAATATTCATTCACATGAACATTAGGCCTAATCTGTTAGACTGATCCCAGTGCTTATAATAGGACTTTTCTTCATCACTGCTAGCTTCAGTAATAGCAGTTGGCTTTTCAGAGTAAAGTGCAACATCAAGATCTAAAATCCCAAGATGGAATTTGATTTGTTCGCACCAATCTGAAAAGTTAAGTCCATTAAAAGTCGTTACAGAGGCAGAGTGCGATTGAAGGGCAAGTGATAAAATAGAACATGCTCATTTGTTAATACTTTGAGTTACAAGTTTAAACACATTATCAAATTCAGAAATAACTTACTTAAGTGTATATTGATGTTCTCCTTTGGGAGAAACATCAAAATACAACTTTAAACACAGTGATGCTTAAAATATATTTAACACAAAACGATAATATTTAATGCATCAATTAATAATATTTATCATCTTTGGATAAATAAATAAAACTAACGATACATCAAAATTATCTCTTTAATAGTTATTGGTCATATGAACAAACAATCAACCTTTGGGTGATCCACAAATGTCTTATGACCAAAAATATAATTTATCCATAATTATTAGATCAATTATAAGCATCAAGATTAATGAGTAATTAATTTATACTTTAACCTTTATTTTGGAATTAATTTAATAAAGATTCAACCACTTTGGTGATTAACGAATCTTACATATATGATTTCAAGTTATATTAAGAAACAATAAATTTTATTATTGCATACTACAACGTTCTAACAACAAAGAGTTGTTTCTTTAATATTTAAAATAACAAAGATTAAACGCAAGTTATCTTAAATAGAATCAACTATAATAATATCAATATTTTAAATTTCGTTATTCAATAATTGTGAAATTTCTAACAAACATAATTAAAATTCACAAGATCTGGAGAAACATTAATTTTAATGGAAAATCACTTGTTTCGAAAAGCAGGCTCTGATACCACATGTAAGCATAAAATGGATTATATAAACTTAAACAATCTTATACATAAACAATCCTATCCATAATCATTTGTATTATTCAGGAACGTTGAACTTAATGAATTTCACATACACATAATAACAATAATTCAATAAAGAATTACTTACCTGAATTCTCCATGGTTTTAGCGAAAGCAAAAGTGTAATAGCAGAAGCACTGAATTGTTTCTTATTTTCAGAATAATTGTGATGGAGCTTATTCTTCTTTTGGCAGAGAGAGGGCCCCTTTTATAATGAGAATAGTCAGTTATGTTTTCACGTTCCATCAACGTGATTGGTGGATACAATCATTATCCTACTAGGAGTCAGTAATTGTGGATACAATCCTACTAGGAGTCAGTAATTATCCGACTAGGTAACTTTCCATATAGATTAAGGATTTAACTATTCAATTATTATTAAAACAATAAATAAATTAATTATGTGGGTCATAGAAATTTACATCCACAACTCCATATAACCTTCCTTATTCTCAACTGCCGATGTATTTTCACCTAAATCATAAAAACCTCTTGTCTTGATTTTAACAACAACTTTCCACTCATTGTTCATAGAATGATCAACATAGAACACTTGTTGAGCTTGA
>NW_025837727.1:0-2835 GCF_002878395.1 Capsicum annuum | reverse complement strand
ATAGTTATAATAAAATGTTTGCAATAAAAAATTGTTTCTTAAAAAAATTGAAGTAAATTTCACTTAAATTTTAACAAGTGATTCGATAAAATAGTCCTTAAGAGAGAGAACGTCTAGCCTCTCTCTTTTTCTTCTTCCTCGCCCCCCCCCCCCCCATCGGCCTAGTAATGGACCCAACGCTGGCACCTCCGCTTCTTCCAAATCCTGCAATAACCCCCCTCAATGAAATCCAGATGGAAGAAGCCTTACCCTCTTACAGTACAGGGACATAGCAATAGGAAAAGTTCAAATCCCTTATTTACAAGCAGGATTAGACTCTGATAAGGGCAAAGCCCCGGTTACTGCTATAAGGGAGAGCCTTCTATCAGATGATGAAAAGCAAAGGTTCTACGCACCATGGGTTCACTCTATCATCATCAAGCCTATCAATTCAAAGTTTAACCACCAGTACCTCAAAAAGAAATTAGGGGACCTGTGGAATCTCATCGAATCCTTATGCCTCATCGATCTGGGGAAGGGATTCTTCACAGTGAAGTTGTCAAAACTAGAAAGCCAGGCCAAGATCCTCCACGAGGGTCCATGGTTTGTGGCCGGAAGCTTCATCTCCATCCGAAACTGATAGCCAAATTTCATACCCAGTGAGTCCAAAATAGACTCGACTGCCATTTGGGTCAGACTCCCGCAACTGCCAACAGAATTGTATGATGCATCCATTCTTCAAAAAATTGAAAGAAAAATCGGGATTCTTCTGAAAGTCGATCTTGTCCATCGGCTGCTTTAAGGGGAAGGTATGCCAGGATATGTGTTCAAATTCCTTTGAATACACCAGTGGCAGCCTCGATCACCATCAACCACCACATGCAACCACTCGTCTACGAGGAGGAGGGTTTTCTATGCAAAAACTGTGGGCGGCTAGATCACACAGCACCCATATGCTCTTACCCTTTGAAGACCAACTCCTCGATGCTTAGTCAGACGCCTCAACTTCTGAGACCACTGCCTCAACACCGGAGGTGAAGGCCTCAAACTCGGAGAATGACTGACAAACCATCTACTTCAATAAAAAGAAGAAATATGAAAAAGAAATCGGCATCCCACACCCCCAAAATCACCCATTGACAAGGTTAAGATTCCCAATGCGGTACTAGGTATGTTTTTTAACCCTAATAAGCTGAAAGCGGCGCCAAAAAATTCCTTCTCGGATGCCCATATGAACACTCACCTCCTGGGCCGGCCCAAATTGATCCCTTTAAGCCCAACTAACAGAGTTGGTACTGGGCCAAGTGTTACCCAGGCCCAGAATTCGGCCGTTAAAGGGAGTCATTTATTTACCTCTCCTCCGCAGAAGCCCAATCACCCGTCTTCTCTGGGCCCAGTGAAAAATCTCAACTGGCCTATAAGGAGCTTAACCCAACTCTTCCTAAATTCCCTTTCTTAAATAATAACTCTCACATTTCCCAAATGGGAATAAAAAGGAAAGAGGCTTCCCATTATGGGACCCCCAAGAAACAGGTCCACCTAAGCAATGATGAGCCTATACCAATTATTGCGGAAGACTCTTCATCTTCCTTCAATGATGGGACGGTGAATATCCTAGGCGTGGACATTGCATTAAATGCTGGTTGTATTCCCTATGGGAAAACTTCTTAGCTTCCACCCCTCAGCTTCACTAACTCTATATACCCTGAGGAAAGCATGTCTGATTCTCCACCTATAAACAACAATGGACTCACCCATCTCCAACCAAATCATCATCACCACAACCCCGATGCCCTCAGACCATCAGCCAACCTCGTGGTTGGACATATGTCTTTCAGACCAAACAGTGCTCTTACACCTGGATTGGAAGGGGAGACAAATCATCCTCCTCATCCAGAACCCACAATACCTAGCTCAACTAACCATGGCCAGCCTGAACCAGGGTTTCCAAACATACGGGACCAATGTATGGATAGCCACCCTATTTCATGTGATCAACTCATTAGCTCAGGAAGAGCTAACCACAGAGGCTACGACCAACATTATCAACCAACTCAACCTGAGCCTCTCTTTCTTCCCTCTACTAGACCCTGCTCAGATACTGCTGGGGCCAATCTTTGCACCTCCCAATGGGGAACAACATCCTCCCTCTCCACCTCTGACTACAATATCACCACACCTCACTCTAGAGAGGGTGGAGAGGCTGAATGCCCTAGAAACATTAAGGGCAAGCAACAAGGACATGGAGGAATTCCTATCTCAGCTCAGAGTACCAAAAACAGAGATTCTAAACCTGGTAGAGCCTCTAGAGCTAGGATTCTCAGAACCAGTCTAGAAGATAGTCATCATATTGATACCCTTAGGGCTAGTAGGCCTAAGTTTAATGCTAAGTCCAAAAAACCCTACACCAAAAGAGACTCTACAATTCCTACTCACTCCCATAAGCAATAAAAGAAAAGCCTCTGTTATGATATCCACCTCCAACCCAAAAGAAAAGGAGAAGGTGACTACATCATCCCCCCCACTTCATTCAAAGATGAAGAACTGCATATTGTGGAATGCTAGGGGGCAAAAAATGTTGAATTCAGGAAGCACTGCAAAGAAATGGTCAATATTCACCAGCCTTGCATTCTAGCTCTCCTGGAAACGAAGATGTCTGACCATCAAGACCTTTGTGAGGAACTTGTCTTCCAAAACCACATTCAGTCTAAAGCCACAGGTAATTCTGGTGGCTTGGTCATTATGTAGAGGAAGGATGTCATTTCTATCACCTTTGTCTCTATCTCCAACCAGGCCATAAATGTTAAGGTCCATGTTAGTACTATCCTCTCTTCCTGGTATATCTCCATCATTTAT
>NW_025837726.1:0-2012 GCF_002878395.1 Capsicum annuum | reverse complement strand
CGGAGGGTCCTGAACAGAAAGTTAATTTTTATTTTTCAGGTGGGTCCTGAATAGAAAGTAAAGTCCCATTTTTCATGAGTGTCATGAACAGAAAGTAAAGTCCCATTTTTCAGGAGGGTTCTTAACAGAAAGTAAATTTCCATTTTTCAGGAGGGTCCTGAATAGAGTGTAAATTCCCATTTTTCTCATTTCTTAGGAGGATCCTGAATAGAAAGTAAAATTCCATTTTTCATAAGGGTCCTGAACAAAAAGTAAATTCCCACTTTTTAGGAGGGTCCTGAACAGAAAGTAAAATTCCCATTTTCCAGGAGCGTCCTGAACAGAAAGTAAAGTACCATTTTTCAAGAGGGTCCTGAACAGAAAGTAAAGTCCCATTTTTTAGGAGGGTCCTGAACTGAAAGTAAATTCCCATTTTTCAGGAGTGTCCTAAATAGAAAGTAAAGTCTCATTTTTTAGGATGGTCCTAAATAGAAAGTAAGATCCCATTTTTTAGGATGGTCTTGAACAAAAAGTAAAGTATCATTTTTCAGGATGGTCTTGAACAGAAAGTAAACTTCTCATTTTTCAGGAGGGTCCCGAACAGAAAGTAAAATCTCATTTTTCAGGGTGCTCCTAAACAGAAAGTAAAATCCCATTTTTCTGGAGGGTCTTGAACAGAAAGTAAAATCTCATTTTTCTGGAGGGTCCTGAACAGAAAGTAAATTCCCATTTTTCAGGAAGGTCCTGAAAAGAAAGTAAATTCTCATTTTTTAGGAGGGTCCTGAATAGAAAGTAAAGTTCGATTTTTCCGGATGGTCCTGAACAGAAAGTAAACTTCCCATTTTTCTGGAGTGCCCTCAACAGAAAGTAAACTTTTATTTTTCAAGAGGATCCTGAAAAGAAAGTAAATTTTCATTTTTCAGGAGGGTCCTGAACAGAGAGTAAAGTCCCATTTTTTATGAGGGTCCTGAACAGAAAGTAAATTTCTATTTTTCAGGAGGGTCCTGAACATAGTGTAAATTTCCATTTTTCTCATATTTAGGAGTATCCTGAATAGAAAGTAAAATTTCATTTTTCAGGAGGGTCCTGAACAAAAAGTAAATTCCCATTTTTTAGGAGGGTCCTGAACAGAAAGTAAAATTTCCATTTTTCAGGAGCGTCCTGAACAAAAAGTAAAGTCTCATTTTTCAGGAGGGTCCTGAACAGAAAGTAAAGTCCTATTTTTTAGGAGGGTCCTGAAAATAAGGTAAGATCCCATTTTTCAGGAGGGTCCTGAATAGAAAGTAAAATCTCATTTTTCAGGAGGGTCCTGAAATAAGGTAAAATCCCATTTTTAGGAGGGTCCTGAACAGAAAGTAAAATTCCATTTTTCAGGATGGTCCTGATCAGAAAGTAAACTTTCCATTTTTTAGGAGGGTCCTGAACCGAAAGTAAAATTCCATTTTTCAGGAGGCTCCTAAACAGAAAGTAAAATTCTATTTTTCTGGAGTGTCCTGAACAGAAAGTAAAATCTCATTTTTCTGGAGTGTCGAGCGCGGTTCCATCGAGATTCCAATCCGGGGCTTTGTCATTACATCAAAAATGAAAATTACAAGTTAAAAACATAAATGAAATTATAGAAACTCTATCTACGCAGCTTTCCTTGACTCTTGACTCGCTACTTCATCACCCTATTCTTCAAGAGGGCTTCTGACTTGTAATTTCTTCAACTTGTTGCCTGGCTTTTAATTTCTTCACCTCGTTGCTTGACTTTCACCTTCTTAACCTTGTTGCTTGACTTTTCATTTGTTCGCCCTGTGCTTCGGATGGGCACCTGACTTGCTATTTTTCATCATCCTTGTTCTTTAGGCGGGGCTCCAGACTTTTGATTTCATCACCCTATTCTTCAGGCGGGCTCCTGACTTGCCATTTCTTCAATTTCCCATTTTACCACCCGGTTCTTCAGGTGGGCTCCTTACTTACAGTTTCATCACCCTGTTCTTCAGGCGGGTTCCTGAAATCAAAATATAAAGTAGAAACAAAATTATCCCCAA
>NW_025837725.1:0-1121 GCF_002878395.1 Capsicum annuum | reverse complement strand
ATCATGTATGTGTAGATATGCATCTAAGCCCGAAATTACCCAGATCTGAAATAACAAGAGATACATAAATCCACAATAACACAAAATCAGGTATACAAAAAGCTTAAAATGTATCTGTTATTTTACAGAATATGTGTCTTTTGTATAAATATTTGAATCAAAATAAAAAATAGCGTGAGATAAATACAAAACAAACTCGTACACAATATATATCTTTAAACTTACTAACATACATCTGTAATATGTCTATTTCACTAAAACTTAAAAAATAAGAGATACATATAACAACAAAAATAGAGAACAATATATACAAGAAATTGCTCTGAAGGTCTCCATAGATCTTAAATTTTTGTTTTGAGATAATTATGTATGATTTTTTTCTCCAGTATTTTGATGATTAGAATATTTTCAAGGTGAGAATAGTTGGATTTTTTCTTCCTCGGTAAGATGAATGACTTTAAATCCGTTGGTCACTGTATCATCTTTTGTCGGGGGTTCTAATTGATTTTTTGCTTCGCTCAGCAAAATATTATTGGATTAAAAGGTTTACCTGAAGTACCAATAACGAAAAATCAGTCGGAAATAACCTCACCGGGGGCAATTTTCTTCGCCGGAATAGTAACTTTACCCATAACTCAAGTATAACATGAAACTCCAAAGAATCAATTGGGTGAGCTAAAGGGATATGATGTTGTTTAATTTGATTTTTGAGAAAAACCATTGAACATAATAAGGAGAAAGTGAAGATGACTTTAGGGGAAAAAATATCTTAATTAAAAAATGTGAAGAAGAAGAAGAGAAAATTGTGAGATAAAATTGTGACCAAAATTTCGGCGCTAATGCAGCCAATAATGTAGGAAGAGTTGGTAAAGTTAGAATTGAAAAAAAAAAATGTTTTAGGATGTATCTCAATTTTTAATCTAAATTAATAAAAATTGAGATATTTGTAGTTTTTTCAAACTAAAGAGATTTTTAGTAATTTAAAACTAAAGTTGTGCTTTTATGAATTTTTTTCAATTAATTAACATGCCTTCTCATCTTATTTAAATAACTTATGTATAGTAAAATTTATATGATTTGGTGTAAACTTCTAGTGCGGATAAATATTTGTCTATAGAGAA
>NW_025837724.1:0-1901 GCF_002878395.1 Capsicum annuum | reverse complement strand
TGCAAACGAAATAAACATATACATATATGTTTATTATTTGTATATCTATTGTTTGTATATCTGTATATACAAATTTGAATGTTTTACATAATCACAAATTTGAACTTATATACATATATGCACTCTAAAACTGTATATATCTGTATATGCATTATTCTTCAAAATGTATATGTGAAAGTTAACTGTATATACATATATGTAAATTGTATATACATATATCAAAAATAGAAACTGTATATACATACATACACTCTAACTCTGTATATATATATATATGCATGTATTATTCTACAAAAAAAAGTATATGTATCTACATATATTGAAACAAAAATGTATATTGACCAACAATTCTATTTCATGAGAATACATACAAAAAAACCTCGTAATCATTGTCAACTTCATTGCTCCCCCTTTTAGATTTAGATACCTTAAAATATTTTTTTCTTTTCCGCCTTGCTAGAAGATGCAAAATTCTTTCTTTTTTTTTTTTTGATAAATCATCCATCATAAAAAATGGGGGAGTGACTTACATAATAGATAAAAATTTATATTATAAGATAAAAATCTGCAAAAATAAAAAAATTATAAAAACGGTGGAGTGCTCCCCCTTTTCTATTTTTTGTAAAATATATGAACAACGAAGAAATTTAACGACTAACTGATATACATATAAAAATTTAAAAAAAATTAAATCTAATGTCAATAAATATCCTAAACTGATTTTCTGTGGTGAAAAATTCGCAAAAACGATTTATCATAGAAAAATCAAGAATTATATTTTGTGATATTAGAGTGACTTTGAGAGAAAAATAAGGAGAAAAAAGTTAAAGAAGATCTCTTGAATAGTCATGTATTATGATGTTGCCAATGTTGTCGTTTCTTTAATTTAAAATCAAGGATATTAGAGTGATTTTGAGAGAAAATCAAGGAAAAAATAGTTGAAGAAGGTATCATCAAAAATCTTGTGTTTTGATATTCCATTGTTGCCTTTTTTTGAGTCAATAGGATAGAGAGAGAATAGAAAGAAAATACCAAAAATAAATATATGAGAAAATTGATATATACTAATCTTAATATATTTGTATATAGGGCCCACAAAAAAACTGACTTTTAACTACTAAATGACTATGAATTGTATTTTTTTAAAACATTAACCATATCATGTAATTAATATAGTATTTTGTCTATAATATATAATTTTTTCAAAAAAATTGAGGTAAAATTTTGTAGAGGTACAAACCGTAGTTTTTTACACCTTTTGTGAGCCAAATGTTTTCCATGTAAAACTATCGCCTTCATTATTTACTGTCTTTATAGCTTCTATTGGAACACGTTAGGTGACATGATCCGAACCAGGGCCTGGCCATGTTGGGTATCTCAAGTCTAACAAGGATCGGAGACCATCCCAATAGCCAAGCAGCCAACCAACATACATCTCTTGTCGGATGAATTCCGAACATATAACATGATAAGAAAATCAAGATTATCAAGTTTAGGATATGTTTATAACCAAACCAAACTATACCATACCACCCATGTTCATAGTAGTCCAAACAAAGCCTCTACCAAATGTGTACCAATAAAATGTCGGGGATATACCGCGACTCTGATAATAACAATCACAATATAATGTTAATGTGAACTCTTCAATTTTAAATCATGGAAAGAAATTGATGAAATGATTAACTCTTCCGGAGGAATGGAAGCTCACCATTTCACCATCAAAGACCAATGAATAGGGATGATCCACCTAAATCTATGCAGGAAAAGTAGAAGTTGCTCTGGCGCCTACATAGTGTGGGGATGCAGTGTCCGGAGACAGTTAATGGGGTGAACACTAGCATGTACTCAGGTATAAAGATAAAGTAATGTCATCAATTCAAAATCAAGTCAAATCAATG
>NW_025837723.1:0-1098 GCF_002878395.1 Capsicum annuum | reverse complement strand
GGGATTCCACATCTGGGTCTTCTTTATATTTATTATCAATCGAAATTGATTATCAAAAGGTCCACCTTTTTAACCCATTCTCTTTTCTTTATCTCGATTTGTTGAAATTGGCTATGTTGTGTGTTTGTTTATTAAGATTATTTGATCTAGATTGATATTTATACACTTGATGATTGTGATGGTGTGTTTTCATGATGTTTGAACTAGAACAATTGACCATGATTTTGAATGTTAATATATGGATAATAACCTAATATGGAAGCTACATGTCAAAAACATAATCTTGGGAGTGGAGTTGAAAATTGATAAATAGGTTGGATTAGATTAATTTTGGTTTATTGTTATTTTTGCTTAATTCGGAATAAACACGAATATTGTTAGGACGTGATAGAATTATGATATGTTGAAACAGATAGGCAAATGCAAGTTCGGGTAGGCAAAATTTAGGAATAAGTGTTTTCGTTGAAATATGGAATATTTATTGAAATGTGTTGATTTATGCTTTCGGATTGAAATGTATTCATTTGGCTGGGGAATGCCCCAAAGATTGATGTATTTATTCATCGGAGAATGCCCTGACGTACCATGTTGGCGGAAGATATTCGTGATAAAGGGCCGAGGCATCGAGTAAAGCACTGGAGTGTAGTCAGGATTAGTATAAGTTAGATAGGTTTTATTTTTGCATTTTTCTTTTTTAGACTGTATAAATTGGACTGGACACTATATTTTGGATTCATTTTGTTTTGTTTGTTTGCTTGATTGTTTCTACGTGTTTTGTGTGGTTTGTAAACTCGTTGATGTCAAATTAGCCGATACGCTCCACCAAGCGACCGTGGTAGAACCACGGGATCGAGGGGTGCCTAACACCTTCACCTCGGTCAACAGAATTCCTTAGCCGGAATCTCTATTTGTGGATCAGTGTTAGAGTCAAAATTATTTTGAAAAAGGATATCCACGGGTGACTTGGCACACCCGATTTATGCCAAGTAGTAAATCTGAGTTTTGAATATAAAAAGTCCTTTTCCAAACAAATTTTTATCTTTTTGTCATATAATAATAAAAACCCTTTTGAACCTTAAACCATATCTTTTTGGTAAA
>NW_025837722.1:0-3201 GCF_002878395.1 Capsicum annuum | reverse complement strand
CTTGTTCTATATTCTGCCATATATTTATAATTAAGCACTTCTAACATGTTCTCCTAATCTTTTATGAGATAATTAAACAAAAACTAAAGTGTTTTCACTTACCTTTTGCTGCAAAAGTTAGGGTTTCTCCAAGAACCCTAGAAAGGAAAATAGGGTTGCTCTTAGCTTCTTAAAAGAAAGTAGAGAGAGTTTGTGAAATGTAACCGTTCTTCATGACTTAATAATGAGGGAAATGGCGAGCAACTTCTTCTTATAGAGCCTCTATTTTTTTGGCCATCCACTTAGCTGATATTGGACCACAAATTTAATCAAATTGGCCCAAGTAGGTGATGCACCTACTTAAGGAGTTCAAGCAGCTCAAAATGTCAAAGTAGGTGATGCACCTACTTGCTTAATATCTTAGTTGTGCTCAATTATATTTAAGCCTTGGAAGATTTGAGCTTTAGGTCTTTTTCCCATTTTTCTTCTTCTTTTACTTAATTTTGGCCCAAATAAGTATTCTAATAAAGGCCCAAACCTGATTCACGGACTTGGTCCATTAACTTGGATCATATAGCTCAAATAGGTGACTCACCTACTATCTTAATTAAGTCAAGCAAGCACCTCAATATTTCCTTCCATTTCCAGCTCCTAATCACCTTAATCTAACTTACAACTTATACACACTTGGTTACTTTAAAATTTAGATTCAAATACTAGCTTACAATCCCAAGTTTAAATGGTTGTATTGATGTTAACTTGGTTGCATCACATTAAAATGTACGGGCAGCCTCTATAATTCCATCTACACCATTAATACTTGCATAACAAATCTCATCTGTTACCAATACTATAAGACCATACCTGGTTCCATAGAATTAGAATAAGTACAAGCAAGATATGGGATATTACACCTTAGATCTTGGTCAGTAGCATTAATAGGTGGTTCTGAGGATGCGGTTCTTCTCCTTCTTAGCTCTTTTGGAGAGGGAGGAGTAGAAGAAGTTTGGGATACAAACTCAGCTTGAGCCTCACTTTGATTAGCTTATCTAGGTGGTGACTTGTTGGTCCCTTCTCCGGTAGCCACATCCTTTCGCTTACCTGTATTCTTACTCCTTCTTGTAACCGGTATCTTTACTATAATAAGAGGAAAAAAATAGGTTCAATGGTTAAATATGACTTCACCTACAACATGGGCTCTATTGCACGATCTAAGATATGACAAAAAAGAGACAACCCTTAAATGTAACATAACCTCCTGTTTATAGATGTGGTGCACAACACGCCCATAAACAAGACTCTATATAGACATGGCTTTGTAGACAGCCTAGGACGACCTGCTCTGATACCACTTTGTCATGCCTCAAATCCTATTGGGGTAGACAGGCACTCGTAGCCGTAAAGGCCCGAGAGAACTAATTCAAAAACTTGTACTTCCCATGCATGTAACTATAACAACTAAAGGTTCTGACAAACATGATATTATCTATCGATGAAAATAACTATATATACAAACACAAACTGATATATACAATACTTGGCCGTTGGGGCCACCACATCAAAAGACGAAACACTACCATAACTTTACATTAGTCTACAAAGCCTCTAAAAGATACATAGACTTAGTTAGGGTCGAGACAAACCCCCGCTCTACTCTTGACTTATTGTACAATACCAAGATATATGGAACAGACTCGGAAAAACCCAAATCAACCTGGAGCTCACCAATCATCCCTGAAAAGTCTGCATTCCTTCTAGTGAGTTGTATGAGCTAAAGTGCCTGTGCCTACAGCAAGAAATGCAGGTCCACCCATGAGGGACGTCAGTACAAAAATATGTACTGAATTTGTAAGGAAGAAGGTAACAACACACTTGATACAAAAGCTCAATAAAAATCTAATACAAGTGTATAAGTAGTACTAGTATACCACCTTTATAAATACTTGTGGGACAATATACATTATATTTTTTTCTTCATTTTACCTTCTTACTTCATAATCTTTGTAAGCTGTATAATGCAAATAACCAGCTGATTAGTGGTAAATAAATAAATTAGGATGGGCCCATGCTAGGCTTATGCCCCGGAGCTGCCACCTACATATAAAGATTTGGATCGGCCCATGCTAGGATTATGCCCCTGAGTTACCACCCACAAATAAAGGTATCGAGATCGGCCCATGCTAGGCAAATACCTCTGAGCTTCCACTCATCATTTTACAGATTTGCATTACTTAGTTTATTTAGCCTTTGAGATTGTTACTATGGTGGTCATCACATTATGGTACCTTGAACCAGTAATACACTAATAAGAGACATGTAAATAGACACTAAATGAAACAACAATGAGGTAGGGAGCTGTTAGCACACAAATAAAGTGTTTAGGAGCTGAAATAACACATGGGTCTTATTTGAACAAACGGAGAACTCCTGAAATTTTTCTAGTGAAGATAGACGCGCAGATTTAATAATAAGCACGTATTGAGGTGTTCTAATGCATTAGAGAGTGGGAACAAGGTCATTGGATACATGGAGTGTAATGAGCTGCCATTATGTATCACTTTGTTATAGGATAAACTCGGAAACTTGCTTGATGGAACAATTGTACGATTTTATGCCAAAGATTGTGAAATAGAGTATGCCTTACATACCTGGTTATATAACTCCGAAACTAACCCGACTTGACTTCCCGCATTTTAGATTACTTATCTACAATAGAATATGTAGTAAACTAGTATTAGCAACCAACCAACATGTTTAGGATACTTAACTTCACCAAAATAGTAACCAGGCAGTAAATACGGGCAATAATTTGTTCGGTGGTGTACCACCACACCTTTCTTCTATATTTCATTACAAACTAATCACACCCTTCTCCAATATCAACATGGCAGCCCATAATATGAACATACAAAACAGTCCCCAAAATAGTCCCAAATCACTCTTATTATAGCAACCCATTATTGAACTCATCATCTCTTGAGTTCTCAATAACAACACATCCATAACTCTCTTTCAAATTCATATACAAGGAGAACCAAAATGGAGCAGTCACCTTACCTCAATTCTGCAACTTATTGCATTAATTGAACTCTTCAAGAACTTGAACTTTCCTTCATACTTTAAACCAAAGAAGAAAGGAGAAGTTCTTTAATATCAAAGAAAAGTGAGCAGATTGCTTGTTCTATATTCTGCCATATATTTATAATTAAGCACTTCTAACAT
>NW_025837721.1:0-2666 GCF_002878395.1 Capsicum annuum | reverse complement strand
ATGATTTATGGAACTTTGAATCGTCCAATATTGGTATACATAATAACCTTATTATCTTGTTTTCTTGAATTGAGATTTTATGCCATAAATTGCATACCACTACTATAAAATTATTTTTTTGAGGATTCTTGATATAAGAGCCATCATTTGAGTTACATTACGACATACAAAATCTTACTATGATTTGAAGATCTTAAATACTTTTCAAAAGCTATTGTCATGATTTGAATATTGGAATGAAAGAATGATCATTTGAGAATATTGATTTGCATCCGCAGAGTCGGGATGATTTATATTGATTTTAAGCTAGTAGAGACGAAATGTTGTGTTATTGATACCATGTTGATGTTGAGGAAAATTAAAATGTTTTGAGCTAAAATGTGTTGATTTAGGAATCCACTAATTGATATGATTTGATAAATGAGAAAGAGATTTGATTTGGTCTTTATGATAAACCCTTGCGATGCTGTGGTGAATTTCTAAAGAGATTTGATTTGGTCTTTATGATAGACCCTTGTGATGTTGTTGTGGATTTCCTAACGCTTTATGAGCTAGTCGGGGAGTATTACTTAGCACCGAAAGGGAAATTTGGTATTTCCCCAAACCTATGTGCCACCGTAGGGTTGTTGATGATGATATTGTTGGCCAGAGAGCCGAATTGTGATTATGAAAGCTTTAAGGTTGTACTCTCTGGCAAGAGTACAACACTCCCGCCAATGGGAGTGCTCTCCCTAGGAGGGCAAACGTTGATATTCCACGCGGCTCACGTGGGGTTGTCGGTTATAGGAAACTTTCCTGTCCATAAGAGTATGTTTCTTGAACTATCGAGTCGCTTCGAGTCTTGAGTTGATGAGTTTGGTTGTCTATGATGAGTCATGAGAATTTATGATGAATATTGATGATTTTATGATGATTTATGGGATTTTACTTATGTTTTCCTCTCTATAATATTATGAGAAGTATGGATAATGAAATCCAAGCCATGTGAGTCTTCATTTTTCGTATGCATGTTTTACGAAATCAAAGATATTATTCAAATTATTGCGTGCACCCCCACATATTCAGTTGCTTACGAGGAGTCATGGTGAGTTATGTAACTATTTCCCACGGTTTCTATGTCAGTATAAATCTTCAGGAGTCAGGGGTGTGAGTGTATTCGATTGATCAGTGTTGGTATCCTGTGATTCAGTAATGCAGTGCCCCAGTATAGTAGTGAGTTCTGAGGACAGTAAAGTGGTATCCGAGCTGTGGTATCTGGAGTTGTTATAATTGTTATAGTGGTTGTGAACTGCGCATTCATATATGTGTACTCGTTCGTTATTTTTATGATTATTCTGTCGATTAAATATTCATGCATAAGCCCTTGCATTTAGCCTTCCCTGTTTGCATACTCAGTGCATCTTAGTACTGACGTATTCGCATTATGGTGTTATTTTATTTGAGGCACCATAGGTTCAGAGGAGTGAAACTTGGAGCATCTTAGAAGTCACTTGTATAGCAACAGTGGGTGCAGCAGTGAGTCCTCATCATCTGAAGATGTTGTTATTACAGTTATTAATTTTAGTAGACGAAGTGAGTTGGGGGAATTGTCCCTTCAACTCCACAGTTCAGGCAGTGTAGAGGCTGTTCAGATAGATGTATTAGTGTATGGTTTAAGGTATTGTATATTTCTAGATGTTTGAACCTTATGGCAAGTGTTAGCCAGTTTTCGCATGTATTTTATTATATTATGCAGTGAACAGGTACAGATATTAGAAAAAGGGTTAGCTTGTGCTCCTTCGGGATCATAAGCACCGTGTGGTTTTTCGGTTCTCGGGAATCGGGGCGTTACAGTTTCATGAAGTGTTATGTCGTAGGCTCTTCAAAAGCATATTGCCTTCTTATTATGATTATTTGCTCCTTAACCCTTTTCAAAGATTATTTCATTTGGAACCGATTGGTCTATCACGCTTCATGCATGCGTAGATTTTGTCCTTTAAGAATGCAAAATAGGAGCACTTGTAGCTTAAATATGATACTAAATTTTGAGTCAACAGATGCTTCCGGCATTTGACTTGAAATATCTTTTGAATTTTGAATGAGGATTTGATGATAATTTCTAACGTATTTCATAACTACTTATAATCTCCCCCTTATGTTAGGAAAACTAACATTTATCCTCATCTTCTTTGAGGAATCCATCTTTGTATATTATGGTATCTTCATTAATAGTATACCGCACATTAACTATTAGATGGAATAGTTGGTTCCTGACCTTGAACCAATTGAGAGGGAAGAAATATTCATAATTTGTTGGTCTAACGGGTACATGTGCTATTGTATGCAACATATCATATTTCAAATCAACATGTGAAGTTTTGTTCTTATTAATAATGGTTTAGCTATTTATCGAAGGCATTTAACGTCAAACCATTATCATCAAGATGAATTATCTTGATTATACAATCTGAAAGTTATGTTCTTAACTCAATTTTACTGAGCAAACAACTTTATGAATGTCAAACTGCAGGTTGACAATAAATGTACATGCGATTATCTTATTGATGCATCTTTTGATCATATCACATGATAGATAAACGGGTCCATATTCACCCTTTATACCTTTCAGATTTTAAGGGATCAAATCTTAACATTAGTTGGTCCAACCAACTTATCATGAGAATAAG
>NW_025837720.1:0-1233 GCF_002878395.1 Capsicum annuum | reverse complement strand
AATAACACAATAGCATCCACAATGTAGTCTTTTAAGAGTTTCGTTTAGGGGAGATTTTCTCTCTTATTAATTTTATGCTTTTTAATTTTAAGTTTTATATGTAGGCCAATTGGTCAAATCATATAATAATATTATATTTTTAGTATTGTTTTCTTTGTCGTCTGAATTATCACCATGATAATTTGCAACTAATAGCTTCCGCATGACGCCCTCTCGATTTCGAACCCAACACCACTTTCACTGACTTGTACTACCTGTGGATGCTCCACAGAGGAGGAGCACTACTATTGCTGTGTACCGACCGACCTTTGTCTACCGTCTGCTGTGTAGCTCTGATAAAAAGAAAGAAGAAAGAAAGAAAGAAAGAGAGAGACTGATAGACTTTTTAAATCTGTTGATTTTAAATTAATGTTATGTCAATTATTCAAAAATGTTATTTAATCTTTTGTTCTTAAACATTCCACATGAAACTAGCTAAGGCAAATTTAGATTTAAAAGCAACATATATTAGTAAGATTGGTTTAGTAAAAAATATGGAGTATTTCTAACTAAAATTTTAATTTTTTAATTAAATAATGTGTCAAGTCAATATGGATCAATTAAAGTAATAAAGTCGTTTCATCTGAAAAAAAAAAGAAATGTTGTACTTCTAATCATTAATACTGAAACAATTGTAATCCATTTGAAGGTTAGACACCAATATTCCTCCGTTTTTTTTGTAGTTGGTTCTTGGGAACGTATCCAGTGATGTGTTTGGAGATTATATTACAAGCCCAAATCCCTCCAATGTGATGAAAAGAGTTCTCACCTCTCGCTACAGATGCGGGTCCATCGACAAAGCTGATGGTCCCTCCTTTAGAAAATGTTGAACGTTCCCAACCTGTGTTAACTACTGAGGTGGAGGCTTTGGTCCGACCTTTGCAGCATGTTGCCTCAAATTTTGAACGACAACTGGCAATTTCGACTTTCAAATCTTTTTCTGTTTCTAGAATGTGGCGTACCTTGTGTCAATGTATTACACAATTCTCTGCCAAGTCCTCGGAAGTTAGAGAAGGGGTTGATCTGATTCTTAAAGGGCTTCGGGAGGTCAACATTTTCGGCCTTTAATTTCTTCTTTGGAGGTTGTGGTTGAAGATTTTTTCAAGAAGCATGTAGATTACGATGCCGCGAGATTGTCTACCTCTCAGAAGATAACTAGAGATTCTTATCAAGAATTTCTTTCGGCTGCACACC
>NW_025837719.1:3057-4976 GCF_002878395.1 Capsicum annuum | reverse complement strand
GTCATTTAGACTTGTCTAAATGACACTCCATGGTCACCCCACCTCATTAAGGGCATTGGAGTCATTTTGTCTTTCTTTTGTAATATACTATATATAGTCTCTTTTAGGTCTTTTCTCATTAGTTTTTGAATGATGAATGTATGAAACACTTGAAAATCCTCTCTCTTAAGAGTAGACCACCTTAGTATAGGACTTGGAAAAGCCAATATTGACCTTTGCTTAGAAATGGTGGATCTTGAGGTGAGTTGATTCCCTTGACGGTCACTGTAAGAGTGTGGTTTTGATTATTACATTCATTAGGGGTTAGTGTTGAAATACACTTGGTTCTTAATCTTTTAATAATCTTGGTCTCACTATCTATCTTTATTTTCTATATAATTTCTCCTGTGTTTGTGTTGAATCCGTGTCTTGTTTCATCTTGTGTCATTGTTATCATCTTCATCTCCTTTCTTTTGTTATAGTTTCGGTTTCTAGCTTTATTTTTCGTATTTGGTATCAAAGTGTGGCTTGATCTTGTTCCTACAAGATCAAATCTTGGGTTTTCTTGTTAGAAAATTCAAAAAAAAAGAGTTCTTGAAGATCTTGTTCTTGGCTGAGGAAAATTGTTGTTCTTGTGAAGTTGTCTTGGCTAAGATTTGTACTAGATTTAGTAGTCTTTTACTTGTTTAGTGTGTTTCTAGTGTTGGTTTCTTTCTCACCAACACTAAAAATGTCTAGATCTAAAGTTGAGCTTATAAAATTGACCATTGTTGTGGTGACTTGAAGATGACAGTATGTTGTACCTTGTTGTTGACAAATTGGTGGTGTTGTGTTGTGTTCTTAAAGAAGTTGTTATTGTGTTCTTGAAGGTTGTTGTGGTGTTCATCTTGTTCTTCATCTATTCTTACAACTTAAAACAACAAAAAGTGTAAAATAGATCCAAAAAGTTGTAAGACAAAAGTTGTAAAGTTGTTTGTGAGAAGACTTGCACACATCACTTCCTAGACTTGACAACCACTTTTCCTTAAATCAAGGAACCTTGTTTTGTGGGACTAGTGATACAAGCATAAAGAGCATAAGGTTTACAAGGTCTTGTAGAAGGTTCAAGTCTCGGATTTGCAAATGCTTGAAGACCTTTTGGAACCATTACAAAGCCTTGTCTAAGTGAAGAAAGGAGGAGGGTCCTTAAACTCAAGAGGTGCCTTTTATTAAGGGCATGATGGACTTTTTACACTCCAAAATAACACTCCATAGGAGCCCTTTTCTAAGCCCCTCATTAAGGGCATTTTTATTATTTGGTTGTAATAAGTATAAATAGACCCTTTAGCTTGTATTTTTCTAAGAATTTGATGACATTTGATATTACTCTTATATTGTAGCTTTACTCTCTAGAATTAGGTCTTAGAATCCGAAATTAAGGTCCAATAACATTTGAAGTTAGGGTTTCACTTGTTTTGGATAATTTGGCAAGAAAGGTGGTTTGAGGAAAAGTGTTTCCTTTGGGTCACCTAAGAGGAAGGTTTGAACTTTCATTTGTGAGGTGTGTTCGAAGATTTGATACATCTTCTAGTGCTAATCATATAGTGAAAGTAAGGGTTTTTTTATCTATGCTTTAATTTCAAGCATTCTGCTTCTTCATCTCCATTCTATGTGTTGTTTTCTCTTTATTTGGTTGCTGCAATTTGCATACTAGTGTTGAATTTTGTGTTTGATAGTCCTTTAGGCTATCAACTAGTAAAGTAAAATCTCACCTTTTTGAGTTTGAAAAGTTGAAAAAGACTACAAGACTTTTACTTTCCCTCTAAAACCAATTTTCATCCATTCTAAGTTGTGTGAATATTGGAATTTCAAATTTGTGACTAAAATTCGTGTGAGACCAAGACCAATTGCATTCTGCCACATCACCATTGCTACTGTACACGTCACTAATAAGCTCAAAT
>NW_025837719.1:0-2957 GCF_002878395.1 Capsicum annuum | reverse complement strand
AAAACCAATTTTCATCCATTCTAAGTTGTGTGAATATTGGAATTTCAAATTTGTGACTAAAATTCGTGTGAGACCAAGACCAATTGCATGCTTCCACGTCACCATTGCTACTGTACACGTCACTAATAAGCTCAAATTTGAAATTTTCTAGTTTCTAACTGTTGATTTTTGGTTTCATTAGTTGATCTAGAACTAATTAACAAACTAGTACACTACTACTAGGTTGCCAATTAGTCCTTTGAATTCGTATCTTTTATGTCTTCGTTATTTGTGTGTTTTTTTTATCGTTTTTAACTCGTAGTAATTTCTTTGTTTCAAGTTAGTAAGTAAATTTTGTTTTTGTGTCTTGAGTTGATCAAACAAGAATTCATTCCGGGAGCCAAGTAGAATTGACATCTTATTGACTACCGGAGTATAAGTAACTTTCAATAGTCGCCGCTTTAATTGTGAAGATCATAAAAATGAGTGTCTACGAGTGCTGGTGAGGAGCTTTTACTACTAATCTTGTTTGTTCATTTCATAGGTTTGTTTCTTTATTTGTTTTAGGTATAATTGCAATGGAACCCCAGGCTTTCGCCTCTCAAACCATGGACAACAATGTCACCAATGTGATTTTGGCCTACCTTGACACTATTTCCCGAGACATGGCTATGGTGAATGAAAGATGGGATCACATGGTAGGTCCAAGGAAGAAAATGGGATGCCTGGACATTGAAGACTATAGCTCATGTGAGCTACAAGGTAAAATATCTAACTCTTACACTTTGTTGCGTGTGAATGATAATTGTGTGGCTAGTAGACTATTGAGTATGAGTTGTAGTTTACTTACTTGTGAGTCTAATGATTCTTTGCCTCTTGTTGATGATGTACATGTTGTCAGTGTGGATGCACTGGTTGATCCTATGGATGATGAAATTGACTTTTCTTGTAAGATCAATTTATATCTACCTAGTGTTGAAGCCAACATGTTGAACGAAAGTACATCGTCTTGTGTAATTGGTGTTGATCAACTTATGTGTGAAACTTGCTCGCCACTTGAGGTTATGTGTGATGTGCTTAATAGAACTTAAGAGAGTGAAGTATTTGAAAATGTTGGTCAACAAAATGGGAGTGAACCCGAGAGCTATTCTTGGGATACTCTTGTACTTGAAATCTCTTTGAAACTTGATATTGATCTTTTAGATAGTGATGAAGGTGTTTGTTCCGCCCTTGAAATAGATCATGCTCTCTTTAGATATAATGTCTTGTTTGAAGATGATATAAACACTCCTAATAGACCTAGTGGTGAAAATGATGGTATAGCTTGCCTTGGAAGCTATAGACGATGTGCTAACCCACTATGGTGTGACAACATTCCTCCTAAAGATGGATATCTCTTCTTGGAAGATGAGAGTACTCTTAAGGGTAAGGGATGTGTGGTCTTGGAAACTACTTCCCCTTCTACTTTGTATGACTTTATTGTTGAGAGTACTCATGGTGATGATTGGGAAACTAGTAGTGAGTACACACATAAAGGTACCTTAGTAGAAGTCGACTTGAGTGATACCTTTCTCTACTCTCTATTTGCTTTGGATGATATATATGCTATTGTAGAGAGTATGCCATTTAGTTTGGGTGGATACCACAGAAAAAGGGAGTGTTGTCTAGACCCGTGTTTATGGCCACTCTTCCCGTTTGTCTCTGGTGCCAAATGTAGAAATGGTGATGTTGGTGCATCTAACTAGTTACTTGGTCTACATGACAAGAAAAGTGTCACTCTTGGTGAATCCCATAACCAAATCCTTTGTACATCTTTCATTGTATTTTTAATATTTCATTCAAAAGATCCTTGGTTATACTTCAAGTATATGCCGCCTTGGCGTGATGATGTTTATTATTGTGCTAATCCTAACCCTCATGCCATGAGGATATTGTTCTTGTTTGTCCTTTCTCTAGTTTTGCAAGGTACGGATTCAAGGATGAATCCTTTCAAGAAGGAGAGGATGATACAAGTCAAATGGCTGCCTTAGATTTCGATGACATCATTCAAAGTCACTATGTGAAGCATCAAGCTTTGTCGCATGGCGGGCACGGGATCATACTTGGAGGGGTCGTCTTAAGCATGCTATTAAAAAAACTCGAGTGTGGAAGATTGCTTAGAGACTTCATGACTTGAGGACTCTCGGGTTTGGGCCATACTTGTGCCATACTTGGTGGTTCACAATTTTGGTTCCCTTTATTAAGGGCATTTTGGTCACTTAGCCTTGAGGGCATTTTAGTCATTTAGACTTGTCTAAATGACACTCCATGGTCACCTCACCTCATTAAGGGCATTGGAGTCATTTTGTCTTTCTTTTGTAATATACTATATATAGTCTCTTTTAGGTCTTTTCTTATTAGTTTTTGAATGATGAATGTATGAAACACTTGGAAATCCTCTCTCTTGAGAGTAGACCACCTTAGTATAGGGCTTTGAAAAGTCAATATTGACCTTTGCTTGGAAACGGTGGATCTTGAGGTGAGTTGATTCCCTTGGCGGTCACCGTAAGAGTGTGGTTTTGATTATCACATTCATTAAGGGTTAGTGTTGAAATACACTTGGTTTTTAATCTTGTAATAATCTTGGTCTCACTATCTATCTTTATTTTCTATGCAATTTCTCATATGTTTGTGTTGAATCCGTGTCTTGTTTCATCTTGTGTCATTGTTATCATCTTCATCTCCTTTCTTTAGTTATAGTTTCGGTTTCTAGCTTTGTTTTCCGTATCAGCGCTTGAGGCCCGAGCTTGTTTTAAGCCAAAAATCGGACGAGGCATGCCAGGCAGGTTGAGGATTGGGGGAGTGTGGGCCGGCAAGGCCGTTTGGGTGGTCAAACAGGCGATTAAGAAAAAAATATTATTTTTTATTTATTATTATTTTTATCATTAAAAATATGAAATATTAATGATCAAATTTAATTTTTAAAGTACAAGTAATAA
>NW_025837718.1:0-1343 GCF_002878395.1 Capsicum annuum | reverse complement strand
GAAATGATTTAATAAAATTTCTGGCTTAAGGAGAAATCTTGCAAGGAAGTTATTCAGCAGAATTGGAAAGATGAAGCTTATGGCAATCCATTCATGGTCTTTCATCATAAACTCAAGAGAACCAAAACTGCATTGACTATATGGAGTAAGCGACCTTTTAGGAATATTTTCCAATAGATAGCTACTTTGGAGGAAGTTATCAAAATTAAGGAGAAATAGTTTGAAGATAATCCATCTAGAGAGAATAGAGCTTCTTTATTCAAGATTCAGGTAGAATTAACAATGTAATAGAAAAGAGAAGAAGAATACTGGAAGCAAAAAGCTAGTTTTCAGTGGTTCAAAGAGGGTGAGAAGAATACTAAACTCTTTCATGCCATTGTAAAGGGTAGAAGATCAAGACTAAACATCAACAAAATACATAATGAGGAAGGGGAATGGCTAGATAACAAGGAAGAAATTGTTGAAGCTGCAGTAATGTTTTACCAGAATCAGTTTCATAAATCGGAGGATTGTCATAATTTTGACCTATTGGATTCTTTACCTACTGTTCTTACAGAGGAGCTGAATAATGATATTATAAAGGTTCTAACAAAAGAAAAAGTTAAATTTGTTGTGATAGGATTAAATAGAGATAGTGTTGGAGGTCCTGATGGTATGACTGGTGCTTTTTATCAGAATGCATTTGAAACTGATGTAGTGTTGCTGCCAAAGAAGTTGAATGTTACCACCTTTTCTGATTTAAGACCTATATCACTTAATAATTTTGTGAATAAGATCTTTTCAAGAATTATTCATAAAAGACTTAAGTGTATTTTACCTGAAATAGTATCAGGGGAGCAAGCTGGATTTGTTTAAGGAAGAAGCATAGCTAAAAAAATATTTTGGTTGTGCAGGAAATAGTTGCTGAGATCAGGAAAAGAGGGAAACCACCAAATATGATTATGAAACTGGACATGATGAAAGCTTATGATAGAGTGGAATGGCTTTTTTTGACAAAGTTACTCAGGAGGATAGGTTTTTGTGAACAACTAATTGATATGGTGTTCAGACTATTGGAAAATAATTGGTATTCACTGTTAATTAATGGACAGGCCAAAGATTTCTTTAAATCTTCTAGGGGATTGAAGCAAGGGGATCCTTTATCTCCTACTTTGTTTATTATAGCAGTAGAGGTATTGTCAAGAGGCCTGAAGGAATTATTAAAATAGAAGAATTTCTAGTTGTTTGGAATGCCTAGAGGAAGCCCTAAGTTAAATCATCTTCCTTTTGCAAATGATATGATCATTATGTGCAAAGCAGAATTAGGGACATTGAAGCTAGTGACAAATACTTTGGAGAAATAT
>NW_025837717.1:0-2065 GCF_002878395.1 Capsicum annuum | reverse complement strand
GGACAGTATTAAGCAAACCACAAGCAAAAGAAAAACAAGAAAAACACACAAAAATTTATGTAGAAACCCTTGCGGGAAAAACCAAGGGCAGAGGCAGAGGAAATTCACTATGAAGGAGAGGAGTACAGGGTAGGAGACATAGTCTCAATGATGTATTTTTTTATGTTACGTCCAAAACGATCCACTAAATGCACTTATATAATACGTGCGTAAAAATAAATTCTAGGCCCAAATACATACAGGTCCATACCGCGGGGGCGAACATGGGTTGCACCGCGAACTTTTCAGGGCCGGCTCAACAAAATTCGGGTCACAAACTCTAATAGTCTCCATAACTAAAGTTGATGAACTTTATTGTAAGAGAAGGACAAAGGCGGATTTAAGATTTAAATTTGACGGGTTCATAATATTATAGTGTTTTCTCGTTGACCAAGACCAATAATTCACCCTTTTTGGAAAGATGAAGGACCATTTACGTTCAGCATTAGATAACAGGGACTGTAACACCCCGTAAAAGTTGTGCATGGATTAGCATTTAATAGAGTGCTCTTAGACTTGAAAACTTGAAAATTTTTCCAAGTGTAATGAGAACTTAGAGTCATTTTAGCTGGCAATCTTCGAGATACAACTTTTCAACCTTCCCGACATCCGTTTTTGGATTTTCTTGTTGCGTTACGATTGGAAAAGCTCATAGTACATCTTGGATAAGTTTCGAAATTTTTCGGAACGCATAAGGCTGCGTTTGGATTTCAAAACAGTAGCAAAACGCATAGCCTGTTGTCCAGTTTTCAGCATTTCAGGGTCAACTTCGAACGATCATAACTCTCTGAATATAATAAACTGGGAGAGCTGCTACCTATCAAATGAAAGCTCTTTGAGTTTTATTTCTAATGCAACTGGTTTCATCCAAATCCAACATCTGAGTAAGGAGTTATACCCATTTTACTTTTGTCAATTGTTTCAACTTTGTTTGTTTTTTTAGGGGCATTTTAGTCATTTCACCTCACCCAAATTTCGTCTTCAACACCAGATTTAGTCCCCAATTCATCCAAATATAATCCTTTTCTCAAATTTTCTCTCAAGAACACCCCTTAGGGTTTCAAACAAAAATCCCAAATAACTCAAGATTCAACCGTGGGTTTGGATTTTCAAAGCAATAGTAGTATTAAAACTTTTCGAAGATTCAACAGTTGAATCTTGAGTTATTTGGGATTTTTGTTTAAAATCCTAAGGGGTGTTCTTGAGGGAAAATTTGAAAAAAAGATTATATTTTGATGAATTGGGGGCTAGACGAAATTTGGGTGAGGTGAAATGACTAAAATGTCCAAAACAAACAAAGTCGAAACTGTCCCTTAGTTGACAAGCTGACAGGCTGAAGTAAAACAGGTATAACTCCTTACTCATATGTTGGATTTGGATGAAACCAGTTGCATTGGAAATAATACTCAAAGAGCTTTCATTTGGTAGGTAGTAGTTCTCCCAGTTCATTATATTCAGAGAGTATGATCATTTGAAGTTGACCCTGAAATGCTGAAAACTGGGACTATAGGCTATGCGTTTTGCTACTTTTTTGAAATCCAAACGCAGCCTTATGTGTTCCGAAAAATTCCGAAACTTATCCGAGATGTACTATGAGATTTCCCGATCGTAGCGCAACTTGAAAATCTGAAAACGGATGTCGGGAAGGTTAAAAAGTTGTATCCCGAAGATTGCTAGCTAAAATGACTCTAAGTCCTCATTACACTTAGAAAAATTTTCAAGTTTTTAAGTCTAAGAGCACTCTATTAAAGGCTAATCCATGCACGACTTTTACGGGGTGTTACAAATACAGTAGATATGGCTCATGCAAGTGTGGCTTCTCTTATGAGAACAATAGAATCGCTCTTTACATCCCATTTGCCGATGCAATCTCTAATCTGTGATCACAGAGAAGAACTTTGCGCTCTTCATGAAAAAGTTAGTTCCCTGGAAGTATTTGTCAACAACTTTGAGAAAAACAATGTTTCGGGGGAAATGACGGATTTTGAAGTAGAGGTAAAAGAAGTTGCAAGTGCTGTTGAATACA
>NW_025837716.1:0-3617 GCF_002878395.1 Capsicum annuum | reverse complement strand
CGAACGTTGTTCTAAATATTATATAATATGCTAATAATGTCAGTGCATAAGTTATCAATTTATATCGTATATGTGTTATTTGTTGGGTCATAAGTTTTTTTCACTTTACCATTTGACTCAAATGAGCTTTTGTAATTTTCCAGTTGTTATTTTGTCTACTTTCATGCCAGTACATGTTGTTTATGTACTGACGTCTTGGGCCACCATGTTTTACTTATGCAGGCTCAGATCCTCAAGATAGAAGACGTCCATGTTAGGCCCTATTGCCATTTTCAGCTGATATCTTGGTGAACTTCACTCTCTTTGGAGATAGTCTATGCCTATTATTTTGATTATATGTACAAGCCTTTGGTTAGGCATGATGGGCCTGATGCTAACTAGTCACTTGTAGTATAGCGTGTTAAACTGACTAGAGGCTTCATGGACATCGTGTAGTACTGTATTGTATAGTTTTATTAATGTAAATCCCTCGTGTATATATGCAACTACTATTGAATATCCTACCTAATATCTCATAACCTCATGTATGTCATAAAGTGCTTGTAGAGTAAGTGGATACGACTCTTGTCCGTCATTATCATTTTGGGGCATGACATCTTCACACTTTGCTTCTTGCTCACCTTCTTGCTAACCTTCACAGGAGACACGTCAATATTCATAAATTCCTTATTTTTATTTTTTAGGACAAACTTGCCCCGTCATTTGGGTTCCTACTTATTCTTTTCCCTCCAAGGGTCATGGATAGGCGCTTCTCCCTTTCCAGCAGAAGACATGCTCAACTTTATATCGTGAGCACGGGTAGGTAACTTTTTAAAGAATTTAGGCTTAATGCCTTGCAAGATGTAGAGAAGCTCCCAGTGCATTCTTGGACGCACATCTCTATTACAGAAGCTTCAATGAGCCTATCTTTACAGTTTAGGCTAGCATTTCTCCATCGATTGATGAACTCATTAACTGAATCGTCCTTTCTTTGCCGAGTATTTGTGAGCTCTACCATGCTTACTGTATGCCTTGTGCTATAAAAGCGATTTAGGAAATCATGCTCCAATTGCTCCCAACTATCGATGGAATTAGGCTCAAGGTCCATATACCAATCAAAGGTATTTACCTTTAGGGAACGAATAAACTGTTTGACAAGATAGTCACCGTAAGTTCCAGCATTATTACATGTCACAAAAAAGTGTGCGACATGTTGTTTTGGGTTTCCTTTACCCTCAAATTGTTGAAATTTGAGGGGTTGATAGCTTGCAGACATTTTGAGGCTATCTATCCTCGCAGTGTAGGGCTTGGCATACACAAGGGAATACTTGGTGAAAATATCATACTTGTCTTTGAAGGTCCTTTTAATGAATTCCTTTAATTGTTCAATCGGGATCATTCACTCAGAAGAAATATGCACCTCTTTAGTTGGTGGTGTTTGTTTCACAGGATGTTCTATCTTGTGAGCCTCTGGAGATTTTCCAGGTGCATGGCTAGACTCTCCGTCTGTCAGGCCTTCCATCCTATCAACTATCTTATCAATCCGAGCATCTTGATTTTGTACATATTTGGTCAGACCCTCAATTTCCTTTGTTAGATTCACAAAATGCTCCTTCATAGACGAGGCATCAGTCACCATCTCTTGTATGATTACTGGAGACGTTAGAAAGTAACATGGATAATCGCATATTCGTAGTGCTCAGCTTATGCGGTGTAAGTGGAGATGACACATTTGTTGAACGACCATCGCTCTTTATGCCAGAGTATTTGGAACTAGAGTGCTCAAGTAGAGCTAGAGTCCTCTTAAGCAATTTTGCCACATTGATTCCTCCTTCCGAAGCACTTGCATTGAACTTCGTTCCTTTTGGGGTTGAAGATCCAAAATTTAGAGTTGGCGCGGATGACACTGGATTGTTTGTTGTCCTAGCAAGTCTGCCTTGCTCCTTGTGACTGCTCTCAAGCTTCAAAAGTTACACCAAGGATTCTTTCTACTTCAGCAGAGAACTTTGAATCAACAGCCTTGGAAGCAGTTGATTGAGAGTTGACTTTTTTGGAAGTCATTTCAGTGTTGTTGAGCTTTGAAGTATGAAAAGTTGAGATGAGAGGTAGATATTGTCCCGCTGGGCCTGCCAGAATTTATTGGATAGTAAAATTTTGAATTGGGAAAATAAATAAATCGTGACAAGAAAAATATTGCATCAATCAATTTGTTAATTTCAATATGTGAGTGTTACAATCTCTACGAATCCTCTGATTCGCCTTTTCAAATATAAATTTGAAGGCTTAAAGCTTGATCTTGAATTTGAACTCGATTAGTCGATTTGAGGGACTTGACCTTGATTTGTGCTTGAATTCAAGTTCTTTTTATCTTGTTCTTGATTATTGTGGTCTTGATCTTGAATCTTGATGAACTTGATTTGAATGCTTGACCTTTGTACAGAAATTAGGGTATTTGATCCACAAGCTTTCTCTTGCTTCTTGTTAGAGTTCTGGGGGCTCATTTTCTGAATTATGAGATCCCTATTTATAGTTGTGGAAATGGGAGAGTCATGATGAAGATGAACTTCCCTTGACCAATCGGATTTGAGTGACATGACACCTTTTATGGGCTTTGATTTAATTGGGCATGTTGCATCATTTTGATATGTGGCAAGATCCTATTGTGATACAAGAATAATCACAGATATGGGCTTATGAGAGTACGCGTTGGGCGCGAGACTTGGTGTGTGCAATTGAAGAGACAAAGATGACTTAATTATGCACCAAAAACCGTCCATACACTACACTTGGACTACACTCCATAAACGCCTTTTGTCTTCCCTTCATTAAGGGCTTTTTTGGATATTTCACTTATGTTGTAATAAGTCTATAAATAGGCTAGTATTAGATCTTTATTTCTTTAGCTGTTTATTGATATTGAAAGTTATAACACTTGAACCAAACTCTCTCTAGTGTGAGGAGTGCACCACCTTAGTTTAGGGCTTGAAAAAGCCACCAAATTCGAAATGAGGGTGATGCTAGGGTGGAATCGCTAGTATTGCTAAACATTGTTAGAAATCTTGGCGCTTGAGTGGTTCATTCCCTCTTGTGTCATTGTAAGAGTGTTGGTATTGCCTATTACAAGTATTAAGGGTCTTAGTGTGTGACATACACTTAGGTTCTTAGTTCTTGTGAGAGTTGATGTCTCACTTCCTATCCTTACACTTCTTGTAATCATGTTTTTGATCTTCTTCTAGTAAAGCCGTGTATTGTTGTTATCTTGTTGTTGTTTTCTTATCATCTCGTGTTCATCTTGTTGTTGGCTGTTTTTGGTGTAAAGTATACCCTGTATCATCTCGTTCTTGTGGTATTATTGTTGGCCGAGACTTGTTCCCCTTTTGGTCCTTGGTTTGTCTTGTGTTTTGTGTCTTATTTCCGTATTGTGGGTTGATTCCGTTATCATATTGAATCCTTTCCTTGACTTGGCATGCTACGTCATTCCACACGTGATGCTTATTTGGGCCTCTAGAATATGACAATATCTTGGGCTTAGCAAAGTGGGCTCATTATTTGTATCCTAAATTAATGGACTAGCCCAATAAAGATTGGACATTATTTAAATCTATACATGTTTGGACTTAAATAATTAATTCAATTAT
>NW_025837715.1:0-1059 GCF_002878395.1 Capsicum annuum | reverse complement strand
TTTCTAAACATTCAAAATAATCATAGTATCTTGAACAACAACATAGGATAAGATTTATCACTTCAAATTCATGATAAAACATGTAAAAAACATGTATCTTTGTAAAATAATGCAAACTTTGGGCACAAGAATGAAAGGGTGTTCTAGTTCATAACCCCACATACCTTTATGGTAACGGATTCGTTGAAAGATTGGACCCTCAATGTTGATGGTGTAACCCTAGTTGTTTTTATCCTTTAGTGCTCTTGGATGATGAACTTAGACTGATAATAGCGTTATGATGTGTTTAGAATCTATTAAATTCGTAAGGTTAAGTTTAGGGGTGTGTAAGGAGTGTCAAAAGACTTAATTACCCTCAAAATAACTCAAAAACGGAGTGTTTAAGTCACTTGAAACCATAAGATATGCGCCGCATATGATATCGCATATATTTATATAGGCGCCGTATATGATATCGCCTATATTTACATAGGCGCCGCAGACGATATCGGCTATATTTACATAGGCGTCGCATATGCTATCACATATGCTTTCCAATGGCCATGTGCGATTGGTTAGGCGACGCACTCTACTTCGCAAAGACATAACTCCTAGATCAGGTGTCGGATTTTGGTGAAATTGGTATCGTTGGAAAGCTAATTCGATTCTCTATAATTTTGTGGGTAGAAATATGCAGAAATACCATATATTTATCAAGTTATGCTCATTCAAAGATGACCCTTGCAAATTCAAATACTAAAACTTGATGGATTTCGAAACTCTTAGCTTGTACTACCTTAAGTGACTCATATAACCACACTTAACACATCATAATTTTTCTAATAACTAGGGTACTCTTAGTAATTTAGGTGTCCAAATATAGCTTACAAAATTGGGGTTTTCACCTAAACGAACAACGATTTGTTTTCTAGCTTAGAAAAGTGCGGGGCATTACAACTCCCTCCGTCCCAAATTATGTGTCGTCATTTCATTTTTGGTCCATTCCAAAAAGAATGTCGTCTTTCCTTATTTAGTAAGTTTTTAAAGACACAATTACAATTTTACTCTTAGTGGTCCCAT
>NW_025837714.1:0-3184 GCF_002878395.1 Capsicum annuum | reverse complement strand
TATATACTCTCTTTGTCTCAAATTGTATATCGAGAATCCTAAAATTAATTATCTCAAATTATTTATCATTTTAGAAATTCAACATAAGATTAATTTTTTTTTTCATTTTATCTTTAATAGAAATTGTTCCTAAAGACTACAAACACATAAAGATGAAACATAAATAAATATAAATATTCAATAAATAGAAATTATATTTTATGACATAAATAATGATAAAATAATCAAATACCTTTAATCAATAATTTCTTAAGAAATGTGTAAAAAATAAACACAATAAATAATTGGAGATGAAGGGAGTATCATATAAAATAATTGTTGAGAAAATTGATGATGGTGGAAAATAAGAAATATTTATAGTTTTGGCGAGGGGGAAATTAAAGAAACTTAGTTTCAGAAAAGCTTATTTTCAAAGGGCTTAAGACCAAGTAGTATAGAATAATATTAATTTTTGCACCTACTTTATTCGTAAAAGATTTCCTAATCAGTGATATAATTTTCTTTAATTAATTGTAAGAAATAAAATATTATTGAACTGTAAATTAATTTTTTTCCTTAACGTGCAAACACGTAGAACGTATTTCAAAGATTTGTCATGTTTATTCCTTCTTCTATAATATAATATATAATATATAATAATAATATAATAATATAATACTAATATATAATATAATAATAATATTATAATAAAAGTGTAAAGATTTTTAGAAAAAGTGATTTGAAGTTTTTGCCCTTCATTAACATACTCCGCAATATACAAAATTGTCTTTTCACTTATTTTTATTTTAATTACTATTTAATTAAATTAAAATCCTATGAAATTAAGGACTCCTAAAATATAATATTTAACACTTCTAAATCAATTAGAACTTTACCTTATTAGAAATTTACCTTAATTAGAAGAGAATCTCTACATTAATTTTATTTAAGTCAAGTTTTTCGGCGTTCATTGGTACGACCATGATCACTCTGAATATTTTTTTCTCTCTTTTTCTTAATTTTATGTAAAAATAATTTATTTTTTTAAGCTCGTCCCTTAATATTTTGTCTGTTCCTTAACTACAACTTTAATCCCATTGTCATGTTTTTACTATATTTTTGTTGGTAAAAATTTTCTTATAACTACTTTTTCGACGTGCTTTAAAGTTGTGTTTTTTGTTAGGTTTAATCATATTGTTCTATTATTTATTTTGTTGTAGTTTTTGTTCTTTTACTATTTGTTAATTTTTCTGCTTCATACAGGTGGTAGATGAATGTACGATTGGTTGTTTTGTAAAATCCGTCAACTTTTCACTTTATTTTGTTGTTTCATAGAATACCTTAATTTTTTATTTTTTATTTTTTCTTCACATAGTAAATGTGAATATATGAAAATTTCAATTAAATTATTGAACACAACTCATGACTCCCTACGACACCTCGGAAAGTTCAGTTGTTCTCTAGCTAGTGACTATTCCAGTTATAAAGCTAGGTGTACATCGAGGCTCTCTTTCGAAGTAAGATACCATCTTTCATATGAAAAGTGGTCTGTAAGAGAAAGAGAAAGACAAAAGCCCTTACAAAGTGAGCTTTCATTACTACTGAATATTACATGTCGATCGGATCGTGATTTGGGATTTTCATCTCCCAACTCTGGCAGAAGAGTTGATTGAAAATAAGTGAACTAATGTTTTTTTATTTTGATATCTTATTTTGTCATCTGGACAGTGATGACTTTGAAAGATTTTTGGCTTTCTAATTGGAAAAAAATGAATAGGTGTATAATTGTGATTCTTAGAAACAGTTGTGTATGTCTATAATTGTACCTCTTTATATTTGATTAGAGGAATGATCAAAATGGTCCTTAATATATGGCAGTTGGATTACTTTGATCCTTTGATCCTTGATATATACTACTTAATGGATAAAGTCTGTATGTAAAATGTGATTATTTTGGTTCTTAATGATCACGATCTAAAAATTGAGGTCATGATGAGACTCATCTCGGTCCAACCTTGATATGCAAGTCAAGTTCCCAAAAAATAAAGAAAAATCAAAAATAGTAATAAAGTAGAACTAAGAGAGACGTCTAAAACGAAGTCAAACCAGCTCTAATCTTTAATCTCTAATTTCTATCTCTAATCTCTATCTCTATCTCTAATCTAATGGAATGACGCCCATAAAGGGGTTATACAAACAAAACAAAAAAAGCATTCAAACTCTGCACAACTATCATCTCATTCAAAAATCAAGAAAATTTGATTCAACAAAATGTCCACCATTATTTGACTAATATCAAAAATAGCAATCTATTTAACACAGGTTAAGTACCCAAAATAGTTGCAGATTTAGAAGTCAAATTCGTCATCAACTAAATATCCAAGGATAATAGGAACTATGTTGCTCTAACTCTTCAAATTTGTTGTCACAACTTGTTGGATTTTTCAAAATGCTTTATTTTTGAAGTATCCAAAATGCACCTGTCTATATCAATATATGAACAGATCTCGTTGCTATCTAAGCTTACAACCTTAAAGATATAAGAAAAAAGGATCATTGTGTGTCTATATACATATATATCAATAAATAAACAACCTAACAAATTGGAGGAAAAGGTAACTAAAAAGCCAAAATCAAAATTTCAACCAAACTATGCTTCTTGGTCAGGAGTTGCAGCCATGAGCCAATGCACACAAGGTGAATTGACCAAATCCTATGAATATTCCACACCTACACCCAATGTGTTGGATTGACACGGTTGCGGCAAGAGATGTAATATCTTGTCTTATAGCAAAAGTGAAAATTTAAATGCATACAAGTTATATTTTTATACATTCTTATTAATAAAAATGCATAATATGCCCCCAGTTTCATAAAAATGTACAATTTGGCGAATAAAAATAATTTTTCGCTAAGAACAAAGTACATTCAAACTTAGGAAATAAGTATAATAAATAAATATTATTTAAAATTAATAAACTCTGGTCCTCATTAATTCAAAACATCTCAACTTATAGAAGATATTACCTAGAATAAATTTAAACGAAAAATATAATTTTGGCTACATCTAATTTTGCTCCTTAATTATTAGTCTGACGGTCGGTCATATAACATGTTCCTCTTTAATTAACTACACTTTTTTATCTTTAAAATTATACGTCATATTTTTAAAATTTTGCACTTAATAAAATGAAGTACACATAAT
>NW_025837713.1:0-3311 GCF_002878395.1 Capsicum annuum | reverse complement strand
CCTTATGATATACTTCATTGTATAAATGAGGAGAAACATCTTTCGAATAAGTGATACGGAGTATTACATAATGAAATTATTTGTGTTGAGTGATAGGAAAGTCTTGGAGGAGGGAATTGGAGTTACAGGCAAAGGTTTAGCGAAATAGTTGTCAAGCATAGAGCAATTATAGATTGTATAATGTTTAAGAGCATTGAAGAAAATAGTGTCATCGGGTCTTCTCAATCAATTGGTGGTTCTGAAGGTCATCTCACAATGGATGAAACATTGTCTTTCTTTCATGCCTAATTTGCCTGATTTGTTTTAATTAAGATTAAAACTTCTAAATCTAAATATACATCTATGGTATTAATGGTAATGAATATATTATGAATTTATGTTTGTAATCAATATTTAGATTATTATAATTTATCTTCTAAGTGTTTGCAGTATTTGTCTAAGGATTTTTATATGATATGATTCCTTTATTTATTTATCTAGCTAAATATGATCAATATTACTTTTTTTTAAAAAAAAAAAGAACATATCTTTTATATTTTATAACTTAAACACATTATTTAATAATATTTATTTATATATTTAGTTGTGTATTCATTGAATAGGTACACGCGCAAAGCGCGTATGTTTAAACTAGTTATATAAAAGTGTGAAGGATCTTTGAAAGGTCATTTGAATTTTTTACACCTTATTAAAAATCTTTGTAATAGATAAAATTATTTACTTTTAAACAATCAAATGTTACACGTGCGAGGCACGTGAGGTTAAACTAGTATATTAAAAGTGTGAAGACCCTTACAAAAGTGATTTGAACTGTTTGCCCTTCATTAAAAAATTTCACAACAGACAAAATTGTATTTTCACTATTTTGCTCAAATTATTATTTAATTATATTAATAATATTAATTATAATATTAAATCCAAAAATATATATGAAAATAAAAAATTAAAAGTCCTAAATTTATGATACTAAGAAAATGCTAGGAAAGAATTTAAAAAAAAAACTAATAAATTCCTAAATTTTAGGAACCTGCGTGTGCATAATTTTTTAATTGTTCTTTTAAATATGGCAATGAAGCCTATTTTATATTAAGAAAAGCAGACAAAAGTCTTCAAAGAACTATTAAAAAACGTACAGTAATGTCTTCGTAGTAGTTTATTATTTTTAGAATTCATATTCTTCTAAAATTAATAGTTATTTTTTGGGGGGAAAATATAAATTTACCATAATTAGATAAATTTTTTTTTTGGAGTAAAAGGTTTTGGACTTCTATAAATTGACAATTCTTCTACAACAATACAATAGCATCTTCAATAAATATATAAAACAAGATTATTTACTTTTGGTCTTAGATCATTCTTTATTGTTTGCTTTAGAATTATTTTTTACGTCAAGAAATATTTTTGTAATATTTAATTTACTTCGAGGTGCATTGATTTTGTAGATATCTTGAAGATGAATGATGATGATAATATATATAGACAGTTGATGATCCGATTTTCGAAAGGTGATTAATTTCGCATGACAATTTTTAATTTTGAATGATATAAATTGTTGTAGCTATTCATTCTTATTCTTTTAATGTAATGATCTTTTCTTTGCTTCTTTTATGATATGATATGTAGTTTATTAAATTTTACGACAAAGAAAAAATTGATAGTTGGAATCTATCTTCCACTGGTTGTGACAAAGACATATCTGCTAGAAGAAGTGTGGTCATAAAGTATTTCTTTCCCCAAGGGTAGAAGGAGTTTGGAATGACTATTTCTCTCGTCCAGTCCACGAGGATGAAAAACATAACTAAATCTGATCATAAAAAAATATAACAATGCGACAGAGACACAACAAGATACAAAAAAAGAATCGGAGAACTTTTCTACAAAAGTATTCACCGTACGGAAGAGTTGATAAGCGTTTCTTCAAAAGTATTCACAATACGAAAGAGTTGATAAGCGTTTCTCCAAAAGTATTCATGAATGAAGTAAAAATTCAACGTACAACACAATCCTTGGGTTTATTTGACAGGACATACGAAGCACGAGGTTCGGAAAAATTAAATTCATCGTTTGAGAATTTTTTATTTTTGTGATAAAATTTTGAAAGGTGAAATTGAGAGTATTCATTATTATATGAGAATAATTTTTCTTTTTCATTAAATTTTTTCATCTCATATGTATTTAACATTACTTGAATTAAGAAGAAGTGGTTGATAGATGTTGTCACCAAGGTAAGTTACAGATGTTAGGTATTATGCTTTGATTTCGGTTAAATTGTGTTAGCATTAAAATCATATGAATTACAAGTTCTTGGAACGTTGATTTTAATTTATGCATTTTTTGTTGTCAATTTGCGTAGCTGATAATTGAATCATTTTTTGAATGAGATTAAATTTAGAATTTTTCATGTGCATTAATTAATCATTTTTCATAGTATGAAATGTCATCAAAGTCCATCTGAAACTCTCCAACTATTTACTTCGTTCATCTCAAAATAAGTGTCATCTTAACAAAAATTACGTGAATTATAACATGAATTAATATATAAAATATGTAGTTTATTAACTATTCTAATTCAACAAAGGTTTCTTGAAAATAGAACACTATTAAGAAGTGGAGTTTATGAGAATAGTTGAAAAGCCATACGACAAATTTTTATCTTGAATTCCTAAAATGACACTTATTTTAATTTAAATTCTTTTGATAAAGTTACATTTATTTTTTATATGAAAAGTTTTATCTTGAATTCCTAAGATGACACTTATTTTAAATTAAATTCTTTTGATAAAGTTACATTTATTTTTTATATGGAGAAAATATTCTTAAATTTCTACACGTGAAGTTATGTTCATGATAACCTTCTTATTTACCTTTAATAAAAGAGTGATTAGGTTAAAAGAAACTCCAACATTAGTTTTCAATTTTCCTAAAGATCTAATTTATCCCTTCAAATCAATCGATTGCACGTTCTCCATAATGACATAACATTATTTGTGATTTGTGAGGCATAAGTACAAAAATTAAGTGAATGTTTTATCGTGAAAGTCAAAATTTTTATTTTATTTAATTATTGAAGTTGTGTTTGGTCAAAAGGAATACTTACAATTTAAATGTACTTTTTAAAAATATGATGTATACCTCAATTTTTAAAAATTACCATTAAAATACATTTGAATTTGCTCTAAAATAATTATATCTCAAAATAGACTGTTCATACATTAGATTGTATATACAAGCTACATACTATTAATTTTTAATGGTAAATTAATGGTAAAGTTGTTTGATTATAATTTAATTATATTTGATTTGTTTGAGTG
>NW_025837712.1:0-3003 GCF_002878395.1 Capsicum annuum | reverse complement strand
ATATATATATATATTCTCATTGAGTTATCGATTTACCCAATAACCCAATAAGAGAAACTAATTAGTAATTATACTAAATGTTGCGGTGTTTAATTTGAATTTTGCACGTACTTCAAAAATCATGATTAATATGAATATTTTTTCACAATACTCGTATCAATTGGTGTATAGTCATCTTAAATCGTGAGAAATGATTTTAAAAAGTACTAATCTATATCTATAATATATTAAAAGTGTAAAGACCCTTAAAAAAGTGATTTGAATTTTTTATCCCTTCATTAGAAGACTCTTCTTTAGATAAAACTGTTTTTTTACTATTTTATAATTTATTATTTAATTATTTTTTATTATATTAACTAGACTTCCAAAAATATATGGGACTCCTAAAATATACGGTAGGAGAATTAATTATTATTTTTTCTTTCTACTAGACTTCCTAAAATATATACTAGGCGAATTAATTAATATTTTTCTTTCTACTGTTCAATTAAAAAAATATCCTGAAATAAGACTCTATTAAGGAAATACTTCTATAAATATTGAGATGTACGTTAAACTACAGAACAAACTGGTTTGCCTATTGAGAGAATATGATTGATGCTCACTAACTTGATTCCATTGCATGTCGAGATTGGTGGATGCTTAATTTTCTAACCCTCAGCTTCTTCACTATTTTTGTCGGCATAATAGAATTCAACATGTGTATATATATAAATCTTCGTTATTTTCATTCAAAATCATTCTTTATGGTCAAAATTTCCGCTCAAACAAGAATTAGTTGGATGAAAATCGAAGATTTGTGATCACTATTATATTTTTTTTATAGTTTACATGTTGTAGATGAATGTCGATTGGTCTTGAAGAATTTCTTGCGTAAAAGTTAGGTCTAATTGTATTATTTTGATATCTTTATTATCTTATTATTTTATTTTAATTTATAGATGCTAGATAAATGTGGGTCGGCTTTGAAATTTTTTTTAGGTAAAGGTTATGTTTAATTGTATTATCGTAATATCTCTTTTTAGTTTGTTGTTTTGTGGTAGTTTAGAGTTCGTAGATCAATCTCGATCGGCTTTGAGAAATTTTTGTGTGTAAAATTTACGTTTAATTGTATTGTATTGATATCACTTTTATTGTATTATTTTGTTGCAGTTTACAGGTGATAGATAAATGTTGGTTGGCTTTGAGAATTTTTTTAATGTAAAAGTTAGGTTTTAGTTGTATTATTTTGATATCTCTATTATCCTATTATTTTGTTATTATTTACAAGTGGTAGATGAGTATCAGACGACTTTGAGAAAATTTTTGTGTGTAAAGATTAGATTTAATTGTATTATTTTGATGCCTCTATCATTGTATTGTTTTGTTATAATTTACAGATGGTAGATGAATGTCGATCGACTTTTAAAAATATTTTTGGTAAAGATTAGGTTTAATAAATAAATTCTCCATCTTTACATACTTAAAAGATGTTAAATTTAATTATTATATTCATCTTTATTATTTAAATAAATATCCTATTTAATGTAATGTTTGTACTCATTAAAGTGAGGTACACGCAAAAGACGCGTACACCTAAACTAGTATTGAGGATAAATAGAAAGAAAATAATGATCTTTTTTTAATATATTACAAGTAATAAATAAAATAAAAATTTATTCTGAAATACCAAAAAGTAAAAGTGAAAGGTAGAACATGTTCAAATATTTTAGCATAAATTTATTTAATTTGATAAAACAACTAATATTTGGGACAGCCTGGATTTTAAAATATAAGCACTATTGCATGTTTGGCCAGAATTTCAAAATCAAATTATTCTTTTATAAGAATCATTCCGTATTCGATTAAAATTTTAAAAAGTACTTCTCAATATCCATATATATAATAAAGGAGAATAATTAGCATAAAATTAAGCTAAGTGACATCTTGAGAATTAACTATTAAATATTTTAAAAATAAAAATTTATTTTATAGATTATTAATTTATATTTTTTCATATTTATTTCTATCCATATATATATATAATAAAGGAGAGTTGTTAGATTAAAATTACGCCAAGTGACATCTTGTGAACTAGTCAATAGATATTTTTACAACAAAAAAATATTTTTTAAATTATTAATTAATTTATATTTAGTTTATATAAAAGAAAATAGTCAATCTAAAATTAAGCCAAGTGACATCTTGAGAACTAAACACTAGCCATTTTTACAATAAAAATCTATTTTGCACATTATTAATTAATTTATATTCATATAAAAATATATATATGTAAGACCCTGCAAAATTTTCTCGTAGAATGAGCCTTAGGGCGTGTCAAATGAGGCGTGATTCTTGCCCTAAAAGATTGAGAAGTGACTTCCTAAGTGAGTATCATGTTAACCAAATAGAATTTTCCTAATTTCAACTTTTTATAACATGAGAAATTTGATAAGCTTTCCGTCGATATAAGATTCGCCCAAATCCGATACCCGAGTAAGAAGTTATGGCTAATTTAAGTCCTAGTCGTAAAACAACATCATTTTAGTGCTTGACGAGTAGCGGAGAGGGTGTATTTGACAATTGTCAAATTTCAGTGGAACTTTGCGATAGTGGCGCGTCACGCTGAAGGTCCAGGTTCCAACCAGTGGGACAACGCAATGGCTCCGCGTCGTGGGGACTCCCAATTTCCCAATTGTCAATTCCAGTGAGCTACCTCAATAAGTGGTGCATCACAGTGGCCTATGAAATCGGGTTCCCAGTTTAATTTTTCCAGCTTCGTTCAGATGTTAAAAAGGGAATTTTAGACTTTTTCCAAGCCTATAAAACCGTGCAAACGCCAAATCAAAGTCATTTGCAAGCATCCTATGAGGTTTTTCTCAAGTTTTCTCTCAACAAAACCCCTAAGTATCCAAAACCTCTTCCAAGAATCTCAAGAATCCACCATAGATTTTCTAAATTGAGTCAAGATTCAAGGTTCCCAAGTCAAGGGCTTCAAGAACTCCCTCCCAAGAGTAAGAAGAG
>NW_025837711.1:0-1900 GCF_002878395.1 Capsicum annuum | reverse complement strand
AGTTTTCTAAAATCTTTGTATGTTACGTTCTTGAAATTTACAATAATTATTATCAACTTTATAGAGAATTTCTATTGATGTCTTTCAAATAGATTTGTACTTCAACTTTATAATGTAAATCCATTAAGTTCAATAATATTAATTTTGTAGTGCATTACAGTTTTTAACACGAAGTTCTATATTATATTTAGGGATGTGTACATATTGACAGTAGAATTGACAAGGAATTTCTACAACTTTACAAAAACATAGCTTTAGAAAGGAGAAAAACAAAAGAACAGTTGAGGATAGCTTTATGACATTATCTTTTAGATAGATTGTTTTATTTTTCTTTTTACGTTTAATTGAAACTCGGTTTTGATTATATTTTTTTTCCTAAAAGTTTGAACTTCTAACTAATGAACATATTTCTTTATTCACGTAAAAAAAGTGTATGATGGTCATGAAGAAGTTGTTGGAGCAGAAGGGAGCTTGGAGACTAAAGTTGCAGAAAGGATAACAAGGAGTTGAAGATTTTATTTTTAATGTTAAGGTCTATGTTCAAATTATTTGATGAAGGTTTTAATCTTAATCGTTCAGATTTTAATTATTATATTTATTTATTTTTTGGATAGAGATTTTCTAGAGGAGAAAAAGTTTTTGAACTATACTTTTTGTAGATCTAGATCTTTTCTTTTTAAAAATTTGTTAAGGTTTGTCGACAGAGTATCTGATGAAGGTCTTAATCTTAATCATTCATATTTTAATTTTTATTTTTATTTATTTTTTGAATGGATAAGAAAAAGTTTTTGAATTAGTGTTTTGTAGATTTGAATCTTAAAGGTTAGCTTTAGAAAGGAGAAAATTGGATGGAAGAATCTGAGGTTAGATTTATGACTTAAGTAGACTGATTTTTTACATTTTGTTCTAGAAAAGAGAAAAATGAAAGAGCTATTTTTTTTGTTATTCAATTTTCAATTGATCGTAACTCAAATTTGATTATATTCTTTTCCTAAAAGTTTGAGCTTCTAACTAATTAAGATATTTCTTTATTTTTATCACGGAAAAGGATAAATATACCTCCTAACTTTGGTAAATGGTACGTATATACCTCTGTCATACTCTAAATACACATATATCCTTGTCGTTATTGAAATGGTACGTATATGCCCCTCACACTAATGGTAGGAGCATAAATATATATACACAAAGTATGTCGGAGGATATATGTGTACTATTTATCATAGTTCAGGGGTATATTTATTCTTTTTTATTTTAAATTTTTTATCCTAAATAACTAATCCAAACCCACTATCTTACCCAGTAAACCCGCTATCTAACCCTATCCTAACTAAAACTAAAGAGATGCCTATTTAACAGATGATTTTTTCAACCCTATAACGATATACACACACCAGTAACACCCACTACTAATAATTTCTTTAAAAAATCATTAACGCATAACACCCAAAAACAACACCAAATTTCAACTTCCAGCAAATTTTCATCGTCGAACTAAAAAATCCCTTTCCGTTTATGTTATAAGAGCACATAATGGACATATAGATGTTGTAAATAAGGAGAAAGGCTTGAAGACTAAGGTTGCAAAAATGATAACAAGAAATTGAAGATTTTTTAATGTGAAGTTATGTAACCAAAGTACTTGATGAAGGTTTTCTTAATCATTCAGATTTTAATTATTGTCTTTGTTTATTTTTTAGATAGCGATTTGCTAGAGGAGAAAAAGTTTTTTAAATTAGATTTTTGTAGATTTGAATCTTCTGTTGTTTAAAATTTGTTAAGGATGCAAGACAAGAGTATTTGATGAAGGTCTTAATCTTAATAATTCATACTTTAGTTATTATATTTGTTTGTTTTTTTAGATAGAGATGTTGAAAATAATATGAGTATCTTCTTTTTT
>NW_025837710.1:0-1171 GCF_002878395.1 Capsicum annuum | reverse complement strand
CCAAACTAAACTAAATTAAAAATGAAAAGTTCACATTTCAAGTACCTACACCTAAACATTTTCAAGTCATTTCCCAAGTTACAAAACTAAACTAAATTCAAAATGAAAAGTTCACATTTCAAATACCTACACCTAAACATTTTCAAGTCACTTCACAAGTTACCAAACTAAACTAAATTCAAAATGAAAAGTTCACATTTCAAGTACCTACACCTAAACATTTCAAGTCACTAATTCACTTCACAAGTTACCAAACTAAACTTAATTCAAAATGAAAAATTCACATTCCAAGTACCTACACCTAAACATTATCAAGTCACTTCACAAGTTACCAAACTAAACTAAATTCAAAATGAAAAGTTCATATTTCTAAGTCACTAATTCACTTCACAAGTTACCTACACTTAAACATTTTGACGTCACTAACTCATTTCTCAAGTGACCACACTTAACTATATTCAAAACACAAGTCCACCTTTTAAGTAACTACACTTAAACATTTTTGACTCACTAATGCACTTCTCAAGTGACCACAATTAATTAAATTCAAAACACAAGTTCACATTTCAAGTACCTACACTAGAACATTTTTAAGTCACTAATTCATTTCTTAAGTGATCACACTTAACTATATTCAAAACACAAGTCCAACTTTCAAGTAACTATACTTAAACATTTTGAAGTCACTAACTCACTTCTCAAGTGACCACACTTAACTATATTGAAAACACAAGTCCACATTTCAAGTACCTACACTTACACATTTTCGACTTACTAACTCACTTCTCAAGTGACCACACTTAACTATATTCAAAACACAAGTCCACCTTTCGACTAACTACACTTAAAATATTTTCGACTCACTAACTCACTTCACTTTTTCAATTAAACCATAACCTACCTCAACCGAAGAAGCCAAGATAAGTAAGCTAATTCGCAAAAGCCTTTCCTTTCTTCCACGCCCCAGAACTTTCACGATCTATCAAATGTATATTATTTGTAAGTAAAGGAATCCAACTCTATAATCAACTTTCTACCTTAAACGCAATTTATAGGCCTAAACTCATGTATTCTTTTAAATTCCAAGTCTAAGTCTAAGGCTTAATCTTCTTCCAGTTTCTTAAATCTCACAATATTTGTACCATATAATGTATTTAATATTTAAGTGCAT
>NW_025837709.1:0-1515 GCF_002878395.1 Capsicum annuum | reverse complement strand
AACAAACACTGCAATCTCGACTATGAACCAATTGTAGCAAAAAAAAAATCCCTCAAAATTCGATTCGAAAAGAGACCCGCGATAACTCGAAAGGAAAACCCAAACAATGACACCTAACTCTGACCAAGATTTAAGTCACGAATGAAATTGCGCATCCATTTACATCGCCGCTGGAATTTTCTGATGAGATGCGATGGGACGGAAAAGATGGGTCAATTTTTGGTCGGGTTTTAGAACGTTTTTCGGTGAGGTTTCCTGGTGGATTTTGGTGGTTTTAGGTTTCTAGTCTCCAATGTTTCTCGATGGTTTGTCCGGAACGATCAGATCCGATGAAGGTTGCTCTCCGGTTGGTATGTGAACTTTGTTTTTCAATGAAATTTCACCGAAAATTAGAACAAAAATTGTTATTTCTCTCTATTTTTTCTCTCTTTCTACTCTCTCTTGACACTCTCCTCTCTTAATCTCTCCCTCTAATTTCCTCACCGTCCCTCTGTGCGTGTATGATTTATTGTGTAGGGGTGTGTGTCTTCTATGAGGGGTTCTGAAAGTGCGTGAAGAAGAAGAAAGGAAAAGGTGGACTCCCCCTCTTTATTCTTGTTTTAAATGGAAATTCAGAATGAATTCCTTTGTTGTGTGGCCCACGAGTGAGGTCTTTGTTGTGAAAAAATGGGAAATGAGGGGATCACGTGAGGTGTCCCTATCCCTTTTGTTTGTTATGGTTAATTGGGAGTATATGGATGTGGTCCCCTCTTTTCTTTTTCTTTTCTTCTCCAAGGGATCAAAAACGTGAGGGGGTTAATGGGGTAAGAGATAGCAGGTGAGGTAAGGTAGGGTGTAGGGTGGGGTAGGTTATTAGGATGAAGTGTAAAGGGGTTAGGATGGAATAAAATTTGGGAGGGAGTTTGTTATTTTTGATTCTTTTACGAGGGATAATTGCACGGTTGGGGGTACATGGTAGAATAAGGTAAACAGGTGAAAAATAATCTTTCGGAGGGACAAAATTATGAGTCTACATCATGCCCCCTTTGAATGTAAACACACAGTGTTTTCAGACAAAGAAGTAGACAACGAGACAGAATTTTATCCCGATCATTATTCAAAGGAAGAAACAGAAGGAAAAAGGACAGCCAAACCTTGACTTAGGACAACCTACCTACCTAAGTTATGGGAAAATGAATTGACTGGTATCTCAAAGGATTGGAAGGAAATGGGCTATACCGAGTTGAGTGAGGTTCCATCGAGGCTCCGGTCCGCGGTTTTGTTATTACATCAAAATGAAAATTACAAGTTAAAACATAAATGAAATTACCAAAATCCTATCTATGCAGCTTTCCTTGACTCTTGACTCGCTACTTCATCACCCTATTCTTCAGGCGAGCTCTTGACTTGCCATTTTTTCCTTTCAATTTCATCACCCTATTCTTCAGGTGGGTTCCTTACTGTTAGTTTCATCAACTTCCCATTTTGCCACCCTATTCTTCAGGCGGGCTTCTTGAAACCACAATCAAAACTAGA
>NW_025837708.1:0-1104 GCF_002878395.1 Capsicum annuum | reverse complement strand
AAGCTTACTTAAAATCACACACACAAAAAAGCAGTTCATTGAAGGAGAAATCAGTCGTCGATGCTGGTGAAACTTGACAAAACGAGCTTCTCATATAATGCTTATAGTCAATCATAAATATAATACACGTCAATGCTTGCAAAATTAACTATTTATCAACAATGTATCGAAAAATCAAGTGTCATCTACCATCCTCCCATGCAGTTAACAGACTTACTTCACCAGAGAAATGTCTGGAATAGGCCATTGGTGAAGTAGTAGCAGACTAGCAGGAGCTCGCAATAGAGAAGAGGGAAAAAGTTGGGGATTTTGAAATGTGGTCACGTTTTTTTAGTGTAAGGGTGAAGTTTATTTTTTAATCCATATTTATTAGGGATGACAATGGCGCAGTGCGGGTATGGGGTGGTGAGGATTTTAAGCTATGTGGAGCGGTATGAGGTTTAAGTTACGCAGTGCAGGATGGGTTAAATTAAGTTTTTTTTTTTAATGGTGCGATGTGGTGTGGATTGCGGGTATATGCAGGTTTAAATTAAAACAAACTAAAAATTAGTATTATTCTCGTGAATATACTTAATATTATATATATTTTTTACTTAAAATTTCATGATATTTAAAACGACATGTATAACATTGTAAATAAATAATTTTATAGCTTTTTAATGTCTTTATTCATTTTAATAAAAATATGATATTTGATCATTACTTATACATGTAATACTTTTTGACAATTTTTAGTGAAAAGTGACCTAATAGAAATTAGTTATTATTTCCTAGTTGTAGATTTAAAAATATTACGATCATAATGGAGTTATTAATTTTTTTAAAAAAAAACATGGGGCGTTGCAGTGCGGTGTGGATATGCGCGGGTATGAATATGCGACGGTTTTATGCGAGGTTAAAGGTGATGTGGTGCGGTGCAGTTTTAAAACTTGCGGGCTTAAAAGAAACTCGCATCGCACCATTTTCACTCCTAATATTTATTGAGTTGGATCACTCATATTTCAATTAATTTAATATGGATTTCAACCCATTTTAAAAGCTCATACAAATATGGACAACCTACCTATGCTTAAAATTTTATTTTTTTTCTTTTCCAATTTTTTT
>NW_025837707.1:0-1088 GCF_002878395.1 Capsicum annuum | reverse complement strand
ACTACATGACCCAAGAAAGAAACAAACTCCAACAAAAAATCACACTTCGAGAAATTAGCATACAACTTCTCATCCCTCAATCTCTAAAGAACAATTCGTAAATACTTCTTATAATTAGCCTCACTCTTGGAATAAACCAAGATATCATTTATAAATATAATAAAAAAGGATTGGAGATACGGTTAAAACACCTATTTCATCAACTGCATAAATGCGGCAAGGGCATTGGTCAACCTGAAGGACATGACTAAGAACTCATAATGACCATGTTAAGTCCGAAAAGTTATCTTTGGAATGTCTGAAGCTCTAATCCTTAACTGGTTATATAGCCAAGCTTCTAATCAATCTTCAAAAACATCGCAGCACCCTGAAGCTGCTCAAATAAATCCTTAAAATAAGGAAGAAGATACTTATTCTTAACCATCACCTTGTTCAACTGTCGATAATTAGTACATATCTGCATAGACCCATCCTTCTTCTCTATAAATAAAGCAGGCGTAAACCAATGTGATACATGAGGTTAGATAAATCTCTTATCCAATAAATCCTGCAATAGATCCTTTAATTTCGTTATCTCGGCTGGGGCCATCCTATAAGGAGGAATAGAAATAGGCTTAGTTCCCGGCTCAACATCAATAGCAAAATTAATATCACGATCTGGGGATATACTATGAAAATCCATAGGGAACCCATCCATAAACTCATGGACAACATGAACAGAATCGAAGGAAAGAGGTGAACCTACACTAGTATCATGAATATGAGCAAAATAAGATAAACATCCCCTCTCAACCAACCTACGAGCCTGAACATAATATATAATCCTCTTAGGACCTGAATAAAGTACGCCCTTCCAAGATATTCTTGGCATGTTCATCGAAGCTAAAGTCAAGGAATTAGCATAATAATCTAGGACAACATGGTAAGGGACAACGATTCCATACCCAAAATAACATCTAAATCAACTATATCTAACACAACAAAATCTACCAAGGTCTCATGCCTGGTAAAAGCCATAACACAAGATTCATACACCTGATTCACCACTAAGGAATAACCTATCAGGGTAGATACATGAATAGGTGTGG
>NW_025837706.1:0-1010 GCF_002878395.1 Capsicum annuum | reverse complement strand
AAGGTATGGAATCATATCTTGTACCATACCTTGTAGGTGAGGATTTGCACGATGTTGTTAATGGAAGTAACACAAGTCCTCTGAACGACAGACCGGAGAATAGTGGTGCATACAAGAAGTGAAAGCAGATTAATGCGAAGGCGGAGTTCATTCTGAAGAGGTTTATCTTCTCCGTTTTATTTGACCATATAATAAGGTGTAAATCAACTCATGAAAAATGAAGCCCGGCTATAAATCTTGGAGAATAAATTGGCTAATGCCACCCAAGGTAATTTTTCTAGAGTATTTCTTAAGAATTAAGAATTTATGTTCTGAGATCTCTTTATTAAATACGGATGAGGCTATCTCCGAAGCACGAATAAGAAGAAATATTATTCCTTGGTTTGAAACCAAAATATATTCCCTTTATGACATCAATTCAAGGGTGGGCTCCACAACCATCCTTGGAGGAATTTGAGAATTTATTGTCGTCTCAGGAGTTAATAGTCAAGCAATTGGCTAGTGAACTTATCAAAGAAGGGGAGGAAAATGCTCTTGTAGCTAACAAGAGGAACGTTAAAGATAAAGGAAGAGATATGCCTCACTCTCGATCCACAGGTGTCCGTTCAAGTTCACCTAAAAAGAAGGAAGAGTTTAATGCAATTATGGTGAAAAGCCTTTTAGGTGTTATCGGAGAGGCAAGATCGGACACATAAGGAGATATTGTCGAGTCACGGAGAGCAACATGGCTCAAACTAAAAAACTTGTTGAAGAAGAAGAAGGCTGGGGAAGATGCTTAGCAGCTAAGAGTCGAGCAATAGATGCCTTAACTTTCATAAATTTGGAGAGGGATTGGATTGGATATAATATAATCCATCATGTTGAGAAGGAAGACACCAATAAAAAGCAAGATGATACTGAAGACATTCAGACTAGAGACGTGAATCTGCTATCGAGGAAATCAAAGAAGCAATTCCTGAAAACGGAAATAAAAGTCTAAACATGGAGGATATTGAAGTAGACTCTGAGCA
>NW_025837705.1:0-1775 GCF_002878395.1 Capsicum annuum | reverse complement strand
TTCCTCTAAGTTCAATAATCATTTACCATCAAGAATGGGTAAAATCTGAGCACACATACTTTCACAAATCAGCCTACAAAAAATTTAGGAATTCAAGTTTAAATCAAATAATTAAGTAAGAAACAAAGAAAAGTACAAAAATTTAGACGAGAAACAACGAACTCTCCAACTCATCCCGAACACCCAATGTCCAAACTCCACGATCTCTTAGCTCTCTAGGCTTTTATAGATTGTTGGAACTTAGAAAAATAAGCAATAGAAAATGAATTATAAAGAGGGAGTACCATCAATGACCACTTATGTGGTCAAATAATTTCTTAAGCGATCACGACTTAAGTAGTTGGGTGTTGTTAAAAAAACCCTTAATGAAAAGTAGGTCTTCGCTTAAATGGTCAAGTGTCACTTAATCGACCTTTGCTTAAGCGATGAGACCTCTACTTAAGAAACTAGGCGGGGACCAAGGTTGGTCACTAAAGTGATCCCTCAGTTACTAAAGTGACCATCAGTTAAGTGACCAAAGGTCCACTTAAGCATTGCACAACCCGAGGCCTTCACCAACACTTAGCAAAGTTTGTCAAGTTTCAATCGGATCCTTGATTCATTTGAAATTTTGTGAATGCAAATAAACTACGCTTTCCTACCAAATTTAAAATTTCAGATTGAATGGTACTATCAAAATTTTCATTCGGGATCGTTTTGATGAAATATGGGTCCTACACCTAAATGACCATTTTAACCAAAATTCATCCAATAGCCCAAAATGAGTCTGAAAGCCTAGGGACTCAAATCAAGGGTCTCACTCGCCTAAAATCGACGTTTCAGATCTAATAAAAATGTCAGAATTGTCATAAGAGGCTATTGACCTAAAGTTTAAGCCCGATACCCAATTCTCAACAGTGAAAACTTTAAAATAGGAAATTGACTATAAAAATCAAACGAACCATGCAGTAACAAAACTGTCAGCTTTAGCGAGTCATAAATGACTTGGGTGACAGCTATGAAAAATTTCTAAATGGTGAAATTTTATGAAAATAATGAAGAAAATGACTTGGAGGGTCATTGCACCTGCTCTTGCGTTCTAACTTCCCATTCCTTCCTCCAACTTTCTCCTATCTTATCCATGATAGATGCACACATAAATACATTATATAACACGCCCACACACTCGTCTTCAACCATGCATGTCCATCAATTTCTCTTCTTCATCACACATGAGGTAAAAATTTCATCATGGTTGGAATTTTAATTTTTATACTAAAGGGCCAATGAAACTTTTAACAGATAAGCTGTTTCCACAATTTCTATTGCTTCGGGACATATTTCTTATTCAAACATTTCTGACGATCACAGTTAATTACAAAGAAGTTTAAGTTTCATCTTTTAAAGATTAATTCTACTATTATCAGCCCACTCTTAAAAGTAAGTACTCATGATAAATGAAACCTTATGTGAGAAATATTGAGAGTGAGACATTATGCTTTTATAATTATTTTGATACACCTATTGTTCAAGTATTTACCTTTTAAGATCATATTTTTCTTTTATGGAGCTACAACGGTTTCCTTGATAAGGATGGCTTAGATGATTTTCAAAGGTAGTTTTTATTGATAAGTCAATTTGCTAGGTCATTAGGACATAAAATGTTACAGTATCTTCATTTCTCGATGATCAACTCTTTGATGACCAATGCACTTTAATTTTTAACCTATTCATTGTCAATTGATTCACGAAACCATATGGATTCTTAGATTCTTTTATACATATCAGATCTCTAT
>NW_025837704.1:0-1230 GCF_002878395.1 Capsicum annuum | reverse complement strand
CTTTTATTCTTGGATGATGATTACTCTGTTGATATTTGAGGGTTATTTATGGAAACCCCGTTGATTTGTGTTGAACTGAATGAAAATGGCTCAAAGGGTTAGCTTGGGGCTACTCGTAGCCTCAAGCACCGTGTGATGCTCCAGGACTCATTTTTCTAGGAGTTACACCCAAGTTGTCACATCTCAGGGTATTTGGATGCTTGTGTTATGTCACTATCTTCTCAAGAGGTGATAAGTTCACAGAAAGGGCCAAACCTACAGTCTTGGTGGGATATTCAGAATCTCGGAAGGGGTATTTACTGCTAGATATCACCTCAAAGAAACTATTAGTCCGTAAAGATGTTGTGTTTCATGAAGATATATTTCCTTTTGCTTCCTCACCAGCACAAAATACACAAGCTTCCTTATCTGGAGAAAATATTATTGATTTCTTGATTTCCATAGATGAGGAAACATTTTATGAAACAAATACCGAGCGTGTTACTAAAGGAGCTCCATTTGAGGAGGATGACATTTCTGATGCTGAAGTTCCTGGTGCAGCTTCACCTGGCACCACTCATGAAGAAACATGTCAAGATAACTAATCCCTGTCTCAACCCTCTTCCAGTACACCTGTGAGAACAAGCAGACCACTAGTGTGGATGCATGATTATGTTGATACTTCTAGAAATCAGAGATGCAAACATCCATTAGCCAACAGCTTGTCTTATAAAAATCCGAGTCCTACTTATCAGTGCTATTTATCCAAATTCTCCACTTTGACTGAGCCTCAGCATTTTAAATAGGCAGTAAAAGATAAAAGGTGGGTGGAAGCTATGAAATCAAAGGTTCAAGCCTTGGAAGCTAACAACATATGGGTCATTGTTGATTTACCTAAGGGGAAGAATACTATTGGTTCCAAGTGGATACATAAAATCAAATACCTTGCAAATGGTGAAGTGGAGAGGTTCAAAGCAAGGATAGTGGCCAAAGAATATAGCCAACAAGAAGGGTTGGACTATCATGAAACCTTCTCACCAGTAGCTAAGATGGTTACAGTCAGATGTGTGATTGCACTAGCTGCATCTAAAGATTGGAATCTTCATCAAATGGATGTGCATAATGTATTCCTCCAAGGGGATCTTGAGGAGGAAGTTTACATAGAAATTCCTAAAGGATTTAGGAGACAGGGGGAGCATAAGGTGTGTGTAAGTTGATCAAATCCTTGTATGGTCTTAAGCAAGCCTCCAG
>NW_025837703.1:0-1153 GCF_002878395.1 Capsicum annuum | reverse complement strand
AATTCGGTATTTCCAAGACTCCATTGGATGCGAGCTTTGCACTTCAAAAGAATGAAGGTGAAAGTGACTCGCAATTGGAGTACGCAAGAGTATTGGGATGTTTAATGTATATAATGAACTGTTCACGACAAGACATAGTATGCGCTATCAGTAAATTAAGTCGGTACACGAGTAATCCCAACAAAACTCACTGGATGGCAATAAAAAGAGTTTTAAGGAATCTTAAATATACTCAAAATTATGCTCTGTATTTTAATAAATATCCTGCGATACTGGAAGGATATAGTTATGCAAATTGGATCACGGATCGAACGAAGTAAAATCCACAAGTGGATATGTATTTACTATCGGTGGAGGAGCAGTTTCTTGAAAATCATCCAAACATACCTATATCGCTCGCTCTATAATGAAATCTGAATTTATTGCTTTAGATAAAGCCGGTGAAGAAGCAGCATGGCTCCAGAATTTCTTTGAAGATATTCTATATTGGCCCAAGCTAGTGGCACCAGTATGTATACACTATAATAGCCAAGCGGCAATAGGTAGGGCAGGGAGCATGATGTACAACGATAAATCTCTTCATATAAGACGAAGACATAATACCATTAGAGAACTTCTCTCTAGTACAATTATCACTGTAGACTATGTAAAGTCAAGGGATAATATGTCGGATCCACTTATAAAAGGCCTATCTAGAGAAGCAGTAGAAAGGACATCCAAGGGAATGGGTTTAAGGCCTAGGACAAGTCAGCATGGCGGTAACTCTACCTAGCAGACTGGAGATCCCAAGAGCTAGGTTCAAGGAGATGAAACAAAGTTGTGTCTGACAGGTTCAACATTGTCAATTAACCAACCCATTCTCATAATGTAGACAATGTATAGTAAACTAGGATAAGACTTAAGGTGAAAAGTTTTTTAATGATTATCTAAATTTGGTAGATTTGACCAAATAGTTTAATCTACTGGATTGAACGTTTAGAAATCACCTATGCGAGGGCAAAGTGGAAGTCGCTTCAAAGAGAATGTTAGTAAAGGCTTATTCTTTAATCTCTCATGAAACTGGGATGTGTTCAGGGCTAAAAAGAACAAAACCATAAGAACCATATACGGTAAAAGGCTGGTTGTGTGACATGTATTGTCTAGGTGTACATTA
>NW_025837702.1:0-2876 GCF_002878395.1 Capsicum annuum | reverse complement strand
GGGACATGATGTCTGATGTTTGTTTCACGGAATTGTTTATATTTGATAACTGAGTATGTGTCAGTTGGGGTATGTCTCAATGGCTCCCTGGTTTTATTGATTTTCTTAGAGGGTTGTCTGACTAGTATAGATGTTGGGAGTTAACTAATAAGTCGTATTTGGTTATCTTTCTGAAATTTTTTATTCTTGGATAATGATTACTCTGTTAATATTTGAGGGTTATTTATGGAAACTCCGTTGATTTGTATTGAACTAAATAAAAATGGGTCAAAGGGTTAGCTTTGGGCTACTCGTAGCCTCAAGCACCATGTGATGCTCTGGGACCCATTTTCTGGGGCGTTATAGTACCCATTAGATAGGGGCATTCGGGCCTATATGGTTTGGAATGCTCGCCACGGATAGGGTCCCAGCTCAAGTCATGTCAAACTTGGTATCAGAGCATGGTTAATGGTCCCAGGATGTCTGTGAAATCACATCGGGTAGAGTCTTATTTATATTTGTGTAGTGCTCATATTTATAAGTAGGAAGCTACTAGGCATTTAGGAATATTTCCCTTTTTGGTGATTTAGTTCGTGCTGTAGAGTCTAAAAGTCCCCTAATAGATGGTCTCTTGTGTTTCAGAAAGGATATCATGCCTCCACGTTGCTCTGCTGGTCAGAATGCCCAAACCAAAGATGTTCGTCCTACCCATGGGATAAGGATATGTAATAGGGTTCATACTCTTAAATTTGTTACAGCTCCGGGAGTCCCTCCTATCTAGAATAGCCCACCTAGGGCACCTAAGGCTCCCTGATCTGGGGATAACTAGATACAACATCTCCAGAGAGAGATATCAAATACTGAGTTCAGATAGTCGATTCATATAATTGCACAGTTGGTGGCTTCACAGACCCGATGGTCGGAGGATATTGGAGCTTTGTCTAATGCATCCGAGACTACACAGTTGGGTCAGTTTATAAGGTTGAACCTACCTAAGTTTATGGGTACAAAGGTAGAGGAGGATCCACAAGAGTTCGTGGATAGGATGGCGAAATATTTTGAGTGATACATGTGGATGAAGTGAAAGGGGTTAATTAGCGGCTTATCAACTGAAGGAGGTAGCAAATTAGTGGTACAATGAGTATGAAGATTCAAACGGTGAAAGTGCTGAGGTTTTGTGTAGGGTGAATTTGTTAAAGTTTTCCTAGACCAATTCTTTCCCAAGGAGTTGAGGGAGTCCAAGGTTGAGGAGTTCATGAGTTTGAAACAAGGGAAAACGAGCATCAAGGAGTGCACCTTGAAATTCAATCAACTATCCTGTTATTCCCCAAAATTAGCAGGAAACATGAGGGCCTATATAAGAAAATTTGCATCCGATCTTTTGAATGACTTGGTGTTGGAGTGTAAAGGGACAATGTTGAATAGAGATATGTACTTCTCCAAATTGTCCATCCATAGGTAGGTCTAGGATTAGAAAATGAGGGTTGCTTAAGCAAGGGAGAAAGATAGACAGGACAAGAGGGCTATATCAGCAGACCAAATCTACAGTCAGCATCAAGATAGTAATGAGGGTAACAGGTGGCCAAAGAAAAAGCTCTAGAGTAATTCTTAGTCTACAGCCTGTTCCCCCGTGGCCAGACCTCCAGTTGGTCAGCGGTTTTAGAATTTCCAGCATAACCATGGGCTGAGAGTACATTGTATGCAGTCGTAAAGGAGTGTGGCTCAACCTACGAGGTCATACCCTTTATGTTACATATTTGTAAAGTACCATCCAGGGAAGTGCCAGTTAGAAAAGTTAGTATGTTATATGTGCGGCCAGCCGATTCATTTTTATAGAGACTATCCATCTGTTAGAGAGAGTGTTGGAGGTGCTAAGTCTTAAGAAAATTACTTAGCACTACCACCACCTCCCAAAGGTGCTACTTCAGCGATCGGGGGTGGTCGCAACCGATTATATGCCTTGTCCAATCTCTAGGAGGCAGAGGCCTCACCAGATATAGTCACGGGTATGTTACAAATCTTCTCCCATGATGTGTATGTATTACTTGATCCCAGGTCTACTTTGTCTTATGTGACCCCATATATGGTAGTCAATTTTGGTTTTGAGCCTGAAGTTATTGCAGAACCTTTCTCTGTTTCCATTTCTGTAGGTGATTCTGTTGTGACTAGAAGGATATATATGAATTATTTTATGTCAATTTATAGCTATGATCCCATGGGTGGTCTCGTAGAGCTTGATATGGTTGATTTTGATGCTATTTTAGGGATGGACTGGCTTCATTCATGTTTTTCCACGCTAGACTATAGAACCCGAAAAGTTACCTTCTCTTTTCTGAATGAACCGGTGGTAGAATGGGAGGGGCATTCTTTATCACCTAGAGGGAAATTCATATCTTACCTCAGAGACCGTAAACTTTTTTCCATAGGTTGTTTGTATCATATTATTCAGGTTGAAGATTCAAATATCAAAAGTTTTTCTGTTCAGTCTGTCCCTGTGGTTACTAAATTTCTAGAAGTCTTTCCCGATGATATCTCAATAATACCACCTAATAGGGAGATAGATTTTGGTATTTATTTATTTCCAGATACCCCTCTCATTTCTATTTCTCCCTATAGAATGGCTCCTATAGAAGTGAAGGTGTTGAAAGAACAACTAATAGATCTTCTTGATAAAGGCTTTATCCATCCTAGTATTTCTCCCTGGGGTGCACCTGTACTCTTCATTCTTAAGAAAAACGGTTCCCTCAACATGTGTATAGACTACCGTCAGCTGAATAAGGTCACTCTCAAAAACAAATATCCCCTTCCTAGAATTGATGATCTCTTTGACCAACTTCAAGGTGCTAGGTGTTTTTCAAAGATAGAACTTCATTCGGGGTATCATCAGTTGAAGATTA
>NW_025837701.1:0-1132 GCF_002878395.1 Capsicum annuum | reverse complement strand
TATAGATTTTAGAGATAGAAGAGAGGAAAAAGGGAAAAGAAAGAATTGAAAAAAATAAAAATCAAAAGGTTGATATAAAATATATGTAAAAGTAACTAAAAGTAAAGCAAAATGAAAGTGTAAAGATAGTAGGATTATTTCATACCATAACCATTTCTTTCAACAAATGAGGCTATTTATAGCATAATGTACATAATTGGTGAGGAATTAGTAGGCATTTTAGCCAAATTAGGATGATCCCTTATGACATCCACTTACAACACTCCCCCTTGGATGTCCATGTAAAAACAAAATTTTCTGAATACGCATTTGAGTGTTGCCTCATTAAAATCTTATCAGGAAAAATTCAGTGGGATAAAAATCTAGGTTAAGGAAAAAAAGAGTACAACGTGTATTCTTACTCTCCCTGATGAAGACCTCGATTCAACTGGTTTAGTCTTCGCATTTCAATCTTGTGTATCGTCATTTCAAAAGTTAAAGTTGGTAAAGACTTGGCGAACAAATCTTCTGGATTTTCATTTGAACGTATTTGTTGTACATCAATATCGTCATTCTTCTGGAGATCATGAACTGAAGAATAACTTTGATGAAATGTGTTTTGTTCTATCTCCCTTTACAAAGCATCCTTTAATCGAGCTATGCATGCTGCATTGTCTTCAAATACGACTGTGAAACCCTAATATCGAGCTTCAGGGCGCATCTCTTTTTGATGGAATGTTTCACTAATCTCAGTCATATGCATTCTCTACTTGCCTTATGAATAGCTATTATCTTAGTATGACCTGAAGAAGTAGAAATAATAGAATGCTTTGTAGATATCCATGACATAGAGTAGTACCTCCGTATGTAAATGCATAGCCTGTTTGAGATCTTGTTTTATGTGGTTCAGATAAATAAGCTGCAGCTGCATGACTAACAAGATCTAAACTATCTTTGTTAGTATAAAATAGACTCATAGTAATAGGCCCCTTTAGATATCACATATATGCTTACCTCTGTTTTAATATCTACATGAAAGAGAAGAACTTTACCTGACTAGCAAATTAACATAATAGGCTATATGAAGCCTTGCGCTGTTATCAAGATACATAGGTGTACCAATAGCATTGAGATATAGTACTTCAGGACCAAG
>NW_025837700.1:0-1807 GCF_002878395.1 Capsicum annuum | reverse complement strand
GAGTTGTACCTTTGTTGTGTTCTTGTTCCTAACTTTTGTAAAGGTTGGTTTGAGCCATGTTGATGTGTTAACTCGTGTTTATACTAGCCTTACTCTTCATTTGCGGAAGAATGATCCAAGTAGGGGAGAATTGAAACGCCCAGACTTTAAACCATTGAGAAACAACTTCATTTTTGTGTCTCTGAGTTGGGTATGAGTAGGGTCTTAAGTCGTACCCTTGGATATGGGTCGTACCCAACTTTACCTCCCCCTTTCTTACCTTGAGCAGTCTATGAGGGTAATATACTATCCACAATAAGACATGGCCTCCCCCTGGTCGTAACCAATGTATATGAGTCTTATATAACTCAATCATATGGAGTGACGACCTAACTCAAAGTGGACTATTTTCTATATGGTTGTTCTATACGAGTTAGGGGTTATTAGTACCCTTTGGATATGACTCAAGGGTGTACACTCATACCCCTTGTAGTGTAGGTGACCTAGGAGAAGCCTAGGGTAAGATTCAAGGTACCACGCGTACCCTATGGTACGATTTCTTAGAGAGTCGTATGGAGAAGTCATACCCGTGGACGGGGTCATTTTCTAGATTTTAACTAACGGCCTTGCGGTCATTTACATACCTAAAACCCTAAGTCCGTTCACTATATAAGACATTGCAGTCTCCTAATACCTCATTTACAAGACTCAAATACTCTATAACTCTCTAAAGGTTCTTGAAACAAGATTAGAGTCTAGGGTTTGGAGGGTGATCTTGAAGAGGCAAAAGGGCTTCAACATTCTTGGTGATTCAAGTTTTTTAAGGCATGTAACTCTTCCCCATCTTAAATAACTCTAAAACCCATGTATTTCACACTTGAATTACTGTACATGTTGGTTTTGAAATCAAATGAAAAGGATTTTGTTGTTAAATGATGACCAATGATGATTCCTACTTAGACTTGTGTTTATTCATGTTATTGATGATGATTTACATACATGGATGCTTATTTTATGTGGTCTAACATGTGGTTCATCAGTAACCCTAATCTTGATGAATTCTACCATGAAAATGACCTTGTTAAAGGTAAGAACATAAGGTGTTTGTGAAAATGTCTAAGTGGATTGTATAGTTACATCATGATGATGTTTTAAACTAGGGAAATGGCCCAATATGTGTAAATGATTGATAAATTATTGTATAGGCTTGGTGATCCATGTATTATGAAATTTATAGCCTTGTTGGTTGATGGATAATGAGAGGGTAAAGCCCTAGACATGAAGATGAACTTGAATTGTGTATTGAACCAAGTGTGATGAAAATGGGATATAATGTCGTTAATGAAATATGAATAGCTTGAGTAGGTCATGATGACCATAAATTGAATTGTATGATTAAATGAGTTAAGGCATTGTCCTATTGGAATGGTTGAGCAATGAAGACTCCCATGAGGTCCATGTGGTCATATAAAGTGTTGAATTACCTAAATGAGCTGAAGCCCTTAAATGTGATATGGATAGTATGAATACAAAAGAATGAACAAATGGGTAAGAGTTCAATGTTGACCAATAATGAGAATGAAATTACTAGTGATTCAAGGTCCTAGTCCAATGAAATCTCCACGGCCAGACTCCTCAAGTCATGATGGAGCCTACATAACTCACCAATAGGCAAGCCAACCGTAGTTCAGAATGGCTAGTAACGGACTACTCAATAATACAAGGAAAAGAATACGGAATATATGAATTAAAGATCAAAACATTGAAAAATCCCAAAACTTGGTGGTATCAGTACAAGAAATTCTAATGTTATAAAAGTACAAAAGGG
>NW_025837699.1:0-2368 GCF_002878395.1 Capsicum annuum | reverse complement strand
GTAGGCGTTTCATATACGTATTTAAAAGAAAACTACAAAAAGATTTTTCTTTGGTAATCACAGGTTTCATTTTGTATAGAGATTTAAACCTAAAAAAATGCAAAAAAATTTTCGTCAATTCTTTTGATACTTTGTTTCAAGAAAGAAAAAAGAGTTTAATTGACCATTTTGGCAAAAGCTGCCAAAACTACGCGTGACCTGATTCTCCTCTTTCGGGGGTGAGATACGTAGGCGCCTTTCTAGGGTTCGGTGATTTTTTTTCAAAAAAGAAGAAGAAGAAGAGGTTTTGAAAAATCGTTGAACTCTAATACATTTGGTATTTATTTTCCAGTTAGTTTAAGGTGGTTGGTTTGTGGCATTTTGGTTGGTCCTCCATATTGCTCCAAGTCATGGAGAAAGTTATGGCCAACAAGGATACCGAGTTTGTTGTCACTAATCAGATAGGGAGTTTGGGGAATGAGAATGTAGGAGCTAATGAAGAGATTCGAAAATTGAGGCAGCAAATGATGGAAATGCATCGATCTTGGGCTAATGGGTTGCCTCCTCCTCCATTTCCCTCAGATAATTTGGAATATCTTTCTAGTTTGCCTCCAGTGTCACATGCGTAATTTCCTATTTTGGTCGACACGCCACAACATGCATCAGGACCTACTCCGGGGCAATAGTATCCAAACACTTCTAATATTTATTTCCTCACTCCTCAATACAAAATTACCACATGCTCGGCTCCAGCTGCTATTCATGCTTTTGCAGCCCTACTCCCATCTGAAGCTCCTGCTTTTAATGCCAATCCAACGGTTGTGATTCCTCACTCTACAAGCGACCCTGTATTGAATGTTTTTAGTGATCATCATTACGCTTTCGAGCCCACATTTAAGTCGACTGGTCCTTACGATTGCCCTCAATCGCCTGAATTTTCTCCTAACACTGAGAAGCCTGTTATGACAGAAAAAAAAGAGGAAATAGCCAGAAAATTGAGAAGTTTGGAACTAATTATGAAAAACTTGCAAGGACTTGGGGGGTACAAAAGTGTCTCATATAAAGATCTGTGCATGTTTCCAGGTGTACATCTTCCTCTTGGTTTTACAATGCTGAAGTTTGAGAAGTATGATGGACATGGCGATCCTGTAGCACATTTGAAACGCTATTGCAACCAGCTAAGGGGCACTGGAGGAAAGGAAGAATTACTCATGGCATATTTTGGTAAGAGTCTTTCAGGTCTAGCTTCAGAATGGTTTGTTGATAAAGACATCGACAAGTGGAATAGCTGGGATGACCTGGCTAATGAATTCATGCAACAATTTCAATATAATATGGAGTTGATTCCTGATGAGAAATCCTTAACTAATATGAAGAAAAAGAGTACTGAAACTTTCAGAGAGTATGCGATTAGATGGAGTGAACAAGCCGCTAGGGTAAAACCGCCAATGAAAGAAAGTAAAATAGTGGAGGCGTTTATTCAAGCACAGGATAAGACATATTATCAACACTTGTTACCTGCATTAGGTAAGCCATTTATTGAGGTCCTCAAAATGGGGGAGATGATAGAGGATGAAATTAATACTGGTCGCATTGTGAGTTTTGCAACATTGAAAGCGACTACTCAAGCAATTTAAAAAGGTTCGGGAAGTATGGGAGGAAAGAAGAATGAGGAAGATGCATCTGCCATTGCAGTTGGATAACAGGCATGGGCAAGAGGACCACACCATCGTTACCCACGGGCTCAAACCCAAGTTTATGCCCAAGCTCCATAGAATCTTTACCAAAATCCATTATATCCCATTCCCCCACCTCCATATCAAGTGTCTAATGCGCAACCATATGTTCAACCCCCATCTTACCCACACTGGCGTGCGCCAACTTTGCCGAGTTATCCTCCAACTCCACATACATATCAAAGCCCTTCTAGGCCTGGTTTTTAATTTAAGCCAAATAATGAAATGAGACATAAGTCGAGGGATAACTTCACACCCATTGGAGAGCCGTATGCAAGTTTATTCCAGAGATTGGTACAACAGGGCATGATCACTCTTATCCTTGCGTATACTTCTGACCCACAATCAAGAAGTTTTGATCCTAATGTACGATGTACATATCATTCCTATGTTCAGGGTCACAGTATTAAAGATTGTCGTGCTTTGAAAAGAGAAATTGAAAAGATGATTCAAGATAAATCAATTATGGTGTAGAACATTGACAGTGAGGAAAGCTCTAGTCATACTGATATGCAAACCAGTGGCTAAGATGTCAAGCTGAGTAATTGAGAAGTCACCCCTCTCCTTATTAGGAAGGGGTTTGGTAGCTTGTTTTGTTTTATTTTTTGTTCTCCAAATTATTTCAGGGTTGTAGTTCGGGATCTGTCTTGTTT
>NW_025837698.1:0-1030 GCF_002878395.1 Capsicum annuum | reverse complement strand
AAAATACCGACCACCAGTGGTCGGTTTTTTGAAAAAAAAATTATAAAAAACCGACCACTTTTTTGAAAAAAATAATTAAAAAATAATCAAAAAATCGACAACTTGTGGTCGGTTTTTTGCCTTTTTATTTTTTTCATTTGTAAATAAATAATAATTAATACTAAAATTATTTTAATAATTATTTTGATTTTTTAAAATAAAAAAGCTACCACTTGTGGTCGGTTTTTTTTTTTAAAAATAAAAATTTAAAAAATATAAAATCCGACCACTAGTGGTCAGTTTTATCCTTTTTTTTAGTAGGGAATGCCCTGCTGAGTATTCACTGCTGTTTGAGTAGTGGAGGAGATGCAATGGCATGGTCATTGCTTGGTTGTTGAACTCTCTTAGTAGGGAAATTTCTGAAAGCTTAATTTACTCCCAGACAGCTAGAGAGCTTTGGATTGTGCTAGAGGATCGATATGGTCAAGTTGATGGAGCAAGGCTTTTTCAGCTGCAAAGGGAGCTCAATAATGTCAGTCAAGGTACTAATGATGTAGCAAGCTAAAAGAATTTGGGATCAACTAAAACTCCTAAATACCTTTATGAATTGCAAATGTACTTGTGATTGTGGTGCAAAGACTCATAATATTAAAATGAATGAAGACCAATAACTAATACAATTTTTAATGGGTCTTAATGATGTTTTTGCTGGTGTAAGAGGAAACATTCTCATGATGAAGCCTCTTCCCATCACTGCTCAAGCTTACTCTACAATTTTCTACTCTACAATTTTCCATGAAGAATCTCAAAGGGAAGTTCATTCTAATAATTCTCTTACTACTGACTGTTCCTCCATTATGATTTCTGGACAAAAATTGTTTACTACTAATAATTCTGGAAAATACAGGGCAACGAGACAAGTAGGAAGTTCAAGTTCTAAGAATAAAGAGAATGATCTATTTTGCAAATGATTGCAAGAAATCTAGATATCTCAAAGAAGATTGTTATAAACTTGTTGGTTAACCTGCACACTTTAAGTTCAACAGGCAGA
>NW_025837697.1:0-1485 GCF_002878395.1 Capsicum annuum | reverse complement strand
TGAGGACTAGTTATTCAGATTTTCTCATTTACTTTGAGTCGTTCAATTTATTTCCTAAGTTTGGGTCAGTTGGGGTTTGTCCCAATGGCTCATGGATATATAGTTTAGTAGAGGCTTGTCAGACTAGATTGATAGATTGATTAGATTTGTCAGAGATGTCGTATTTTGTTACTTTCCATATTTTATTTGTATTGCAGTATGATATTATGGAGGATGTTTAGATGTTTTGATTATGATGACTTTGATTATAAGTATTGAATGGTAGAAAAACGGCTAAAACGGTTAGCTTGGGGATTCTTGTAGCCTTAAGCACCGTGTGATGCCTCGGGGCCCGTTTTTGGGGTGTTACAAACTTGGTATCAAAGCCTAAGGTTATTAGAGTCCTAGGGAGTCTGACAAACTGCATTAATTAGAGTCTTGATCATTGGTATGTAGCACGCCACATCTATGAGCAAGAGGCCACAAAATATTTTAGAAAAAAAAGGGGTTGTTTCATTCTTTCAGAAGTCTATCGTGCTTACAGTTGTTCCCTTTTAGCCATTAATTTATGCTCTCTTCTTTCAGAATATGCCTCCTCGCCGAGCTAGAAGAAATAACGCGGGTCAGCAACCTCAGCCTGCTGATCCCCTGAATGAGAATGTATCCCACGCTGAGTTCAGGAATGCCTTTCAGGTGCTTGCCCAAGTTGTTACTGCCAACATTCAAACCAACCAGGCCCTAGCTCCAAAACAACAGGGAGGTGACTTAGCTACCGCAAGAATCCGTGACTTTATGCGGATGAATCCGCCAGATTTTTATGGGTCCAAGGTAGGTGAGGATCCGTAGTTGTATCTGGAGGAGATAAGAAAGATCACACAGGTAATGCATATGTCTAAGGAGGAGAGTGTTGAGTTAGCATCCTACAGATTGAAAGACCTTGTATATGACTGGGTGGTTGTATGGAGAAAGGGTAGAGTAGAGGGTGCTGCTCCTATGACTTGGTAGGAGTTCCAGGATGCATTCCTAGATAAATTCTTTCCGCTAGAGTTGAGAGAGGCGAAAGTAAAAGAGTTCATGAACTTACGGCAAGGCTCCATGACTGTTAAGGAGTATTTCTTGAAGTTCAATCAATTAACAAAATATGCCCCGAATCTGATAGCCGACAACCGAGCCAGTATGGGTAAGTTCTTGATAGGGGTGTCAAGCTATGTGGTTAAGGAGTGTAGATCAGCTAGGCTTAATAGTGATAGACTATGAGTATTTAAAATATTAGAGACAAGATATGGAAGAAATAAGATTAACAGAAACAGTTATGAAAGAGAATTTAATTGAATATTTTAGAATAAAAGATATAGAATATTTAGAATACCTCCAGAATAATATACAAGAATTACAAAGACTAAGAGAAAAAACTAAAGAATACTACAGTAAAGCATTTAATCAAATACCATCTAATCACCCCACAAGATATGAACATTAATAAAATTAAAATAAATACACTAAAAA
>NW_025837696.1:0-1131 GCF_002878395.1 Capsicum annuum | reverse complement strand
AAACCTTAGAAAATTTAGAAAAAAGTACATGTGATAGTTTATATAATTTAAAAAACTCACTACGAGAAGAACAACACAAGATAATAAATAACATTGAAAATCTAGAATTAGATATACATTACATTATAGTTAGGATAAATTATTATACAGAAATTTGTAACTCTGTAATTACTACAGGATAAAATAATAAATCAAACAAATTAATGAATATATCTTACGAAAAAAGTAAATCATTAAAAGAGATTGAAACAAAATTTAAGAAATATCCACGCACAAAGAAAAATAGATTCATTAGATATATAATAAATCTATTTCATAAGTTAGTTAATCGCTTATATCTAGGTTCCTCGTAATCAAATTCACCGGGAACGAACCCAACAACCCAATTTGTTGGTTCCTTAGTTAGAATTACAAGAAATATACACCTCATAACTAAATATATATTTAGAATTACATAATGTTTATATATACATGGTATAATTTAATTTATACATAAAATAAGTTTATAGACAATCTAATCAAATAAATACATACATCTATGTATGTGTGTGTGTAAATATATATATATATATATATATATATATATAACACATGTAAAATAATTATACAAATGATACTATAATAATGAATAAATATTATACGGAAGATAATTTTGTACCTTAAAAAAGAAATGTATTTCAAATGAAAGCCAATCATGTACCTTAAAAATAGAAACAAAAACGGTTTTGGGCTTTAATATATGTACACACGCGCGCACACACACATATACATACACACAAATGTAAAATAATAATATAAATGGTATTATACTAATGAACAATTATTATGTGGAAGATAATTTTTTACCTTAAAAAAGGGATGTATTTCAAATGGAAGCTAATCATGTGCCTTAAAAATAGGAACAAAAATATTTTTGTGCCTTAAATCTTTTCATTTTTTATCGCTATATATTGACCTAATAAAAACTAGCTATTGAAGTAAATATTATTTATACCATAACTGTAATTCACTAAATACGATCATATATATGTAATTATTTTTATAAAAGTGACTAATTATATTTTTTGAAAAATGTTAATTATATTAAAAATGTAAATAGTTTTCAAAAAAGTAGTCAAGTTTTTGTTTACA
>NW_025837695.1:0-2289 GCF_002878395.1 Capsicum annuum | reverse complement strand
GTAAAGCCTTGGTGGCCATGGTTCTTGATTAATTGGTTATCAAATGGCACACAAGAATCCTCTAAGTGTTGTCTAATGACATTGCTTGCAAGCTATAGTCGGTATGATGATACCACTTCATAAACCCTTGGTTAATAACTTCTGGAATTGGTAGTTGGTTATGTGCTAATGATTTTAATTGCGAAAGAATGGTGGGTTATGATAGCTAACCGTGAAGGTGTGAGTCCAATGGACAAACACTGGAAACTCATGTTTACCTACTTGAGGGCTGGTCACGGTGACCATATACTTATGGGGTATACGGGATTCCCTAAATTATACTTGTGTACATATATCATGGAGGGTGAAGGGTACACGAAAATTCCCAAGCCCTATGATATCTCCAGTTCATGCAGCTACATGCATTGGGCCTATTTAGGGGGTAACACTTAACTTATATAACCTGTGGGTGGTTTTAGGATGATTAAGCTATACAACCCAAGTTATTATTTTAAATCCATGCTAAAACTGGTTTCCTTTCCCGCAATAGATTATATTTATATGTATGAATGTGATGGCATATGGTTATTTACTTGGTTTTAGATATTGACATTATTTTATCCTTACACCTTAGTACATGAAAGCGTTCACCTGCTAATCCATCTTTGGACGTTATATCCCAAACGAATGCAGGTACCGGACAAACTACTCCTCCTTCTTAGTGATTGGATTCGAGGACAACTTTGTGTTAGATTAAAGTGGTGAGGTTCCATACTACAGAAGGCTCCATTTCATGTTATGGACTTCCCTACATACATTTGTTATGTCATAAACTTTGGTTTTTTGCTATGGTCGGGGGCATGTCCCGATAGATGTTGTTTTGATTTTTGATAGAGGTTGTGTGAGACTACTTTAGGTTGGCATGAGCAGTGCCAGTATTGGTGTCAGCGTTGGCATTGGTATTGGTATTTTGGATGATACCATCTGACTATATTTGATTTATGATTGTTAAATCTTGTTATGTTATATAATTAGAATTCATCCGACATCGAGTGTATGGTAGTTATGATTAAGAATTAGAGGTGGTCTTCGATCTCGATTGGGGTTGAGGTACCCAACACGACTAGGCTTAGTTTGGATCATGTTAGATTGGTAGTAGAGACCTACGTTCATGGTCAATTGGTCATCAACAAAGACGTGTCATGAAGAGTCTATTTTAAGGGTGTGTTGCGCACCACAATCATTAGGGAGAGGCTACAAGGCATTTAGGAATATTTCTCTTTCTTGTGATCTTTTATTAAGCTGTAAATTTTAAGTCCTAAAATCTTCTCTAACTCTCATATTTTTACTTTTCAGATCATGCCTCGATGATTTGAAGTTAACAGAAACTCCTCTATCCTAACTGGGGACAATGTTTATGGGACACGTGCTACTCATGGGATGCATACCCTGTCTAATGGTGCAGTTCTGGATTGTTCTAGAGTTCCACCTATTCCCCCTTGTCCATCTCAAACTCCTTAGGCTGAAGTGATGAACGATGAATTTTATCAGTCCATTCATATGTTGACACCTTTGGTATTTAATATGTATGAGCGTGGTGTTCTTGTTTCTATATCTTTTGAGGCCACAAGGGTTGGTCAGTTCATGAGATTAAACCCTCCAACCTTACGGGTGTTAAGGTGGAGAAGGAACCTCAAGGTTTTCCGGAAGAAATGTAAAAGATTTTCTGAGTCATGCATACCATTAATAAGGAGGGTGTGGAGTTTGTGATAATGCTCAACTTACTCCTATATTTAAGATGGTCGTTGTCAATATCCCAACTCGCGTTGGGGTCGAATCCACAAGGAGAGGAATTTAAAGTTCAAGACCTATGGGTGCTTTAGTTACTAAAAAGTGTAGCCAAAGTGAATGCATTAAGAAACATGTAATGTAAATTGGGGGGGTTTGATTAGGAATTAGTTGTATCAATTTTGAGTCACACTACAAGCCACAATAACACTTATGATTTAAAATCAAGTTTGGAGAAAATCTCTGTATTATGTCTACCTAAAGGTAAAAAGTGTGTAGGTTAGAGATGGTTCAACATAATATCTTGTTGTTGAGCCAGAGATAGGCTAGGAAGAAAGTCTTTGCGACTAGTTTGTCAACCAAACCTCAAATATTTCACCCATTGGCTCTTTTAAGAACCTAGCAAGTATGCCATTCATAGTCACCCAAAACCTCAATCAGTCATCCCTATTTCTAGGAAAATGCCCATGACATGACTTAAACTCCATCTATACTTATTTCTAAGATTAAAAAAGGTAGTAA
>NW_025837694.1:0-1100 GCF_002878395.1 Capsicum annuum | reverse complement strand
GTTCTGGTAATTTTATTTTTTTTTAGAATTCTTCAGCTTCTTCATCAATAAAAGGCTTCTTGGTTGTCATTTGTTCTTCACCACCTTTTTTATTCTTTCTTAACTCTACTGGAGCATAACATCTTCTAGATCGAGTTAATCCTCCTACTTCATCTACATCTTTAGTCACTTCTTTCCCCTTGTGCATCACCACAACGCGATCATAATTATAAGGGACTGCTTTAGTATCAACCATAGGAAGCCGTGACACTGGTTTAATAACAAAAAGAGCTATGGGGGCTCCTTTTATGATTAAAAGAGGCTTATTGGATCTTTCGGGAATAATGAATTTCAGCTTTATTTGACTTGACCCAATATTTTCTGAAATCTCTTTCCCCACCACCAAGGGAACATTTTATGATTCGGGTTTTATTATCACCACCTCCGCTTCTGCAGTCTTTTCTTCTGTCAAATCCATAGTACTTGCTGATTTTTTCGAATCAGTTTTAATTTTAATAATCGACTTAAAGGAAATCATAGCATCTTCATCGCTGAGTATCACTTCAAGCTTGTTTGTTTCATTATGATTTGGCAGTGGATTTTGATTGACAATTGGAGCGTCTGGACTTTCGACCATGATTTGTTGGGTGTTAATCAACTCTTGAATAGATCTTTTTAGATACCAACATTTCTGTGTCATGCCCTGGGGAATCAAAATAGTATTCACATCTTCTAGAATAGTCCAAGTTCTTTGGGGGAGGATTCGGGATGCTTCTCTCTATTGGGTTTAGAACATTTATTTTTCTTAGCCTATGAAATAAACTAGTGTAAGATATTCCAATAGGAGTGAAATTATCTTTTACCATGTTATCCCTTTTGAAGTCTTATCTAGGCCAGAAATTAGACCTGGGAGGGCCTCTTTGAACTTGCGGGATCGGTAGATGATTTTGGATGGCTGGTGCACACCATTGCGGGTAAGAAGGAGCCCAAGCATATAGTTGTGCATTGTAAATAGTATATTGAGGTGAAGGAACAAAACATAATGGATTTTGTGCGTATGGTTGATGCGCACCACTCCAATTTTGTCGTGGACTTGGCACGACAGTTGCTATATCCTCTTT
>NW_025837693.1:0-1448 GCF_002878395.1 Capsicum annuum | reverse complement strand
CGTGCATGTTGTAAGTAATTCAGTTTGCCAAAAAGCCATCTGTAAAGGCTAGGATCAGCACATCTATATCAATTAACAACTTGACTGAAGGGTCAAGAGGAGTAGAAACAACACTGTAGTGATGACAATGGAACTCATGAAGTAAGACCAAAGTGTATTTCCGTTGCGAAATAAAATATCCATCTGAAGTAGACTCAATTTCCAAGACCAAAAAATAATGAACACAACCAAATCCTTTATTTTGAATGGGTATCTAGAAACACTTTCAAATTAGTCAATCAGCAATATTTGCCCCGACCAATAATATATCATCAACATAAACAGCTGCAATAATTAGAGAACAAACTGAACCTTTGGTGAACAAGGAGTAATCATTTTTGCTATAGGAAAAACTACGAGACAAGAGAGCCTCGGATAGACGGCTAAACCACTGCCAAGAGGCTTGTTTTAAGTTGTAGAGAGACTTCTTGAGCTTGCAAACTAAGGGGGCATGAGAAGAGGAAGTAACATTAACCTCAAGACTGGGATGGAGTTTTATATAGACCTCTTCATAGAGATTCCCATGAATAAAAGCGTTGTTCACATCAAGTTGAAAAACAGTCCAACCTCTTTTAGTGGCTAATGTGAGAAGGCATTTGATAGTAGTACGCTTGACGACGGGGGAAAAAGTTTCATTATAATCAATCCCCTCCTTTTGAGTGTCACCTCTAATAATAAGATGAGCCTTATACCATTCAATGGAGCCATCAGACTTTTGTTTGATCTTATAAACCCATTTACAAGGTATGGCTTTTTTATACGAAGGAAGATGGACTATGTCCCAAGTCTGATTGGCTTCAAGATCCTTAAATTATTGTAACATGGCTTTCTACCAAGTAGGATTAGAAGCAGTATGGTGGACAAATTGAGGCTCTTAAATGTGCAATTCACTAGGAGAAGCTATTTGATTTGTAGAAACAGATGTGCAGACGTAATCACTAAGATGAGAGGGCTTATGACTAGGTCTAGAAGATCTCCTAGGAGCTGAGATAATAGGGATAGGAGAAACAACAACCAGTGAAAAATGAGAAGCAAAGGGTGAAGTGGGAAGAGAAGCAACCACTGGAGAAGGGTCTGGCAAGGAAGCAGGAGGAGAAAAATCATCAAAATTTGTAGGTGGAGAGGGTGGGGAAGATAGAAAAGATGAAGAGTGATAAGGAAATACATGTTCATAAAAAATAATATCTAAAGAGTAAAAGATAGAGTGGGAATAAAGATCCAGTAAATTATATGCCTTTTTGTTAGAAGGATATCCCAGAAAAACAACCTTAACAGATCGAGATTGGAATTTATCCCTACCCACTTTTTGAGAAAAAGCAAAGCACAAATAACTAAAAGACCATAAATGAGAATAGGAAGGAGGGTAACCATACAACTTTTAAAGGGAGAAACGTTATGTAAAATAGTAG
>NW_025837692.1:0-2614 GCF_002878395.1 Capsicum annuum | reverse complement strand
CTTAGACATGGAATCTACTTTACAGTTTTAGTTACAGTTTAAAATAATAGATATACAATTGGTTTCCATTATAAACCATTATACTAGTTTTTAAAGTGGATTTCCTATAGAATGAGCAAACAGATTAAAGGGAGTAGTATTTAGCATCGAGTTGGGTATGTTTACATGCCGCAGAACTATGAGCCAATGTAAGTTCAGATTATCTGATTATTCCCATTACTATATGGATGACAGTTAGAGGTGTGATCACTTATATTAGGTTATACTCATTGGCAAGAGTATGACACCTCTCCTCAATGTGAGGTTTTCCCATAAGGGAACCAGATGTTGGACTCTATGTTAGCTCATATGGTTTATGCCAGTTAGAAGAACCTCCCTATAGCCTCCAAAAAAGAATAAAGACTAACAAAAAAGCTTTTAAAAACTAAGTATAAAGTCTCATGATTTTATTCAGATATTATTTTATATAAGTCATTAGCTACTAGATTTCAGCTTTTAGTTTTTAGATAGAAAAGTGAGTCCTTTCTACACTTAGACAGTATGATTTCAAAATAGAATATGAGTGAAGCTTTTAGAAGCTCAATGCTATGACTCACTAGATTTATACAACATGTTTTGCTACTCATTATCATGATTCTCAGTTTTTAGTTATTCAAGCTATTGTGAGTCATCTACACTTACATACATTCTTTTGTAAACTTACACTAATTCTGAGATATTGTTTTACTTATGCATTCACTCCCATATACCCTGTACAATCTTGAAGTACTGATCTACATATACGTCTATGTGCTACATGGTCTCATAATGTAGGTTCAGGTGATCAATTTAAGCAATGTGAGTTATTTTGAGCATCTCCATCTACATCTCAATAGTTGGTAAGTCCTCATAGTTCGAGGACCTAGTCATTCAAATTTTCTAGTTTACTACAGTAGTTAATATGGTATTTTTCAATCAGTTTGAGCCAGCTGGGGACTTGTCCCAGTGGCTCTCTAGTTATTAGTAGTAGAGGCTTATCAGACTGCTAGATATGATTCAGATTTTTAGTATTGATTATCCAAAATTCTAAGTCAAGTATTTTTAGATATTATGTTCAGATAAATTTCAACTTAGCTCAGACAAAGTTTCGTATTTTAGCTTTGATTATATATCTATATTTCTTTATTATGAGTGTCAGATTTAGTAGAAGGCTTATAGGGTTAGCTTAAGGCTACTCGTAGTTTTGTGCACCATGTTACATCTTGGGACCCATTTTTAGGGCGTTACAAACTTGGTATTAGAGCCTAGGTTAAAAGAGTCCTAAGGAGTCAGACAAGCTGCATTATGTAGAGTCTTGATCATGGGTATGAAGCATACCAAATTTGTGAGAAAAAGGCTATGGGACATTTTTAGGAAATCATCTCTTTATTTTATGATCAATCGTGCTTATAGTGTCTCTATATTCTTTTAACTCGTGCTCTTACATGGCAGTTTAATATGCCTCCTCATCAAGCTAATGCGCGCAGAAATGATAACCAGCCACCCCAGCCTGCTAATACTTTGAATGAGAATGTACCATGCTGAGTTTTGGGCTGCCTTTTAGGTATTGGCCCAGGCTATGACTGCCAATGTTCAAGGTAACCATCAGTCGATAGTCCCACTTCAGCAAAATAGTGAATTAGCAGCAGCCAAAATTCATGACTTCATAAGAATGAATCCGCCTAAGCTCTTTGGGTCAAAAGCAGGTGAGGACCTACAACTTTACTTAGATGAGGTGAAAAAGATTACCCAGATTATGCATGTTTCTGAGGAGGAGAGTGTAGAGTTGGCATCCTATTGACTGAAGGATGTAGCGTATGATTGGATTGTTATATGGAAAATGGTAGAGGTAAGAATGCAGCTCTAATGAGTTGGGAGATGTTTCAGGATGTATTTCTATACAGGCTCTTTCTACATGAAATGAGAGAAGCTAAGGTATAGGAATTTTTAAACCTAAGGCAGGGCTCGATGAAAGTGAAGGTGTACTGCCTTAAGTTCAACCAATTGTCTTAGTATGCCCCTGATACGATGGTTGACCCTAGGGAAAGTATGAGTAAGCTCATTACTGGAGTATCTAGTTTGGTAGTCAAGGAGTATAGGACTACCATGCTTATTTGGGACATGGATCTTACTAGGTTGATAATTCATGCTTAACAGATTGAGGAAGAAAATTTAAAGGGAAAAAAAAGGAAATAAGAAGGCTAGGACTGGGCAATTTGATTATGGCTAGAGAAAGTCTGGAGGGGGAAATTGTTCGCAGTTTCAGAATTATTTATCTATGCCAGTTCCATCTTCAGCCAGTGCTCCCGACCCCAGGGCTAGACAAGAGCAGTGGAGTAAGAATTCTACGTTCAGATCTCAAAATAGTATGAGTGAAAAACCCAGTTATCCACTCTGTTCTAAGTATGGTAAGAATCATCTTGGTGAGTATTTGTTGGGATAGAAGGGTTGTTATGGTTGTGGTAAGTTGGGACATGGAATCAAGGAGTGTCCTCATGCTAGGCAAGGAAATAGGGATGTTTGTCCCCAACCTCAGGCTACTAGCGCACCAGCTGATGATAGGCGAAATTACGCGCCTATATCAATATATTTTGCC
>NW_025837691.1:0-3664 GCF_002878395.1 Capsicum annuum | reverse complement strand
GTTCATTTCTTCTCATAAGTCATAAAGCAAATTTGGATATGTCCACTATCTACCAATTTTCCATATTCAACATCCCAATTTAAATGGTTGAATAAGAAACACTACTCTTGTCACACTGCATATTACATAGGAGCTAATGAGAAGCATCCGTCATCCGTGCTATCAAATACTGATGAACTCATCGGTAAGAAGATCTAGTAACAACCAGGCCGTAATGATGCTCTTTTATGTCATAAATCAATCAAAAATTCTGGACATAAGGTCTACCAAGCCACACCAATTTATGAAAAATTGCATTAGAATGCATAATTCCTTCACTGGATCTACAATTGTTCAACCGAAACATAAATTCTAATTAATTAAATTAAATGGGCCAAAAAAATGACTGAGGAATGTAACAGTCTACGCCGACCGTACCCCTACCTCGTGAACCTAACAAACCTATTTCTGATAAACCCTCAACTCGAATACCATAAATCAAAGTACATAAATTCTAATTAATTAAATAAAATAAAAAAAGGCACAAAAAAGTACTCAACTCGGATAAACCCTCACTTGAATATACAACAAATCAAAGTAAATAAATTTCAATTAATTTAATTAAAATAAATTGAAATCGACAAAAAAAAATACTAACCGAAATCTGAAAAAATTTAGCAGCTTGAACCTTCAACGAACACAGCAAAAATCACTCTTATATGAATTACCAAAGAAAATTGAGACGAACAAAAACAAAAAAAAAATGGAAAAAATCAGAAAAAAAATAGAGAAAATATATATAAGAAGAGATGAACAGAAGACAGTATAATTCAGGTTGAATAAAATGGAATTATTCAATGAACAGAAGAGATTTTTTGTCAACAAGAATATACTGCACAAAAAAAGGTTAGCGACCAACGGATAGTTACCTCAATGTGTGAATATCACTGAAATCAATCTCATAGATGATGACCTCGAAGTGTTACTGAGAGCGATGGAAGCGAGAAAGGAAGGAAGAGAGAGAGAGGAGAAACGGCGTGGGAGAAAGAAAGGAACAGAGAGAGAATAAGAAGAGAATGGGTCTTTTGCCCTAATATGACTAAAAAGCTGACTTTATTTCGACATTGGCCATCGCTTTCTAAAAATTTCTATAATTAATTTAATTTTTTAAAATTTTAAAATTATTTATCTATTATTAAATAAAAATATCAAATATCGACGACCAACGTCGCTTTTCCAAAAATTAATTTTTATTTAATTTTAAAAAAAGCGACGCTGACCGTCGCTTTTTAGAAAAAAAAATTTAAAAGATTACGATTTGCGATGGATAGCGTGGTTTTTGTAGAATTAATATTATAAATTATAACGACGTTATCCGTCGCTTTTAATAAAAAAATAAAAATAAAAATCAAATTTAAAAACTGACGGACTGCGTCACTTTTTTTTGAAAAATAATTATCATTTTTTAATAAATTACGACGCTGTCCGTCGCTTTTACTAGAAAAAAATTATAATTTATTTTTTAATTATTTGACATAAAAATCCGCGAATAAAAGTGACGGATATTATGACGTTGGCCGTCGCTTTTCATAAAAAATAAATAAAAAATAAAATTTAATTAAAAAAGTGATGGCCAACGTCGCTTTTCTCGTCGCTTTTTAAAGCGACACAGTGCGTCGCTTTTTGTCCTTTTTTTAGTAGTGAGTAGTAAATCTGAAATTTTTATTCATGTAATAGTAAATCTGAAATTTACTAAAGAAAAAAGTACATGTCATGGTAAACTTGGAGTTTACTAGAATAAAAGTTCATAAATTGATATGAACGATTGTGACATCTTGAAGATGTGCATATTGAATATTAGACATGTATTGAAGAACTAAAAGGTTCTTCGAGAATTGTTTATGTCGCTTGTTCTCATGATAAGTTGGTTGGACCAACTAATATTGGGATTGAATTCCTTAAATCTGAAAAATATAAAAGGTGAATGTGGGCCTGTTCACCTATCATGTGATATGTTGAAAAGATGCATCAATAAGATGATCACATGTACATTCATTGTCAACTTGTAGTTTGACATTCATAAAGTTGCTTGCTCAATAAAATTAAGTTAAGAACATAATTTTCAGATTGTGCAATCAAGAAAGTTATCTTGATGATGATGATTTGACATTGAATGCCTTCGATAAATAGCTAAATCATCACTAATGAGAACAAAGCTTCATTTGTTGGTCTGAAATATGATATCTTGCATACAATAACACTTTTATACATTAGACCAATAAATTATGATTATTTCTTCTCCCTCAATTGGTTCAAGGTCATGAATCAACTATTCTATCTAATAGTTTTGATGTGTCGTATACGATTAATGAATATACCATGATGCACAAAGATAGATTCCTAAAAAAAGTAGAGGATGCATGTTAGTTTTCCTAACATAAGGGGGAGATTATAAGCGCTATGAAATATGTTAGGAATTATCACCATATCCTCATCCAAAAGATAATTCAAGTCAAATGCTGAAAGCATCTCATATTAAGCGCAAGTGCTCTTATTTTGTGTTCCTAAAGGACAAAGTCTATGCATGCGTGAAGCGTGGTAGACTGATTTGTTCCAAATGAAATAGTCCTTGAAAAATAAGGAGAAAATAATCATAATAAGAAGTCAATGAGCTCTTGAAGAGCCTACGACATAACACTTCATGAAACCTTATGAGAGGTTCATGTACCTGAAAATAATGAAGTGATGAGATCTCAAAATGTTATGTCGCATTGTGAACCGATACTAAATGATATATCATCAATATATTTGACACAATATTGGCGCAATATTGTGAAAGATTACAAGGATCTTAATTCTACATTAATTTAAGAATGCTGATGTAGAAACATTTATCAAGTGTCATGAAAGGATGCATCTTGGTAAGCATTAAACTTATTTGATTTGCAGTTCAGATATTTAAAGATGTCACTCATGAAATGTTGAATATTGTTACTTGAAAAAACTTATGTGAAAAACTTTTAAGGATTCAAAATGCTTGAAGCATATAAAAGATTCTAGGAAACTTAATTATAATCCTTATATTGTATAAGCTTATAGGTTGAACATCATTGGAACTCTTGGAGAGTTTTTAAAGCAATAGATTATTTGCTCAAATGAGAAATATATCGAATTGGATTGGTTATGAAGTACCATATCTTAGTGCAATTGATGCACTTATGTACCTTGCAAATACTACAAGGCTTATAGCCTTTTCAGTCAATTTGTTAGCAAGATATATTTCTGCTCCTACTTTGAGACATCAAAATGGGATAAAATACATGAGCTTGTTTTATTCTAAAGATTGCAGTCCCGATCTTATTGGTCATGCTGATGTTGGGTACTTATCTGACCCGCATAAAGCTTGGTCTCAAATAAGCTATGTAATCATAAGTGGTGGTACTGCCATATCTTGGAGATATACAAAGCAGTCTATCATAGCCACTTTATCGAATCATGCTGAGATAATAACTATTCATGAAACAAGCTGAGAATATGTATGGTTGAGGTCCATGATACATCTCATTCGAGGAAAATGTGGTGTGACATATGACAAATACCCACAATTTTATACAGAGATAATTCAACATACATAGCATATCTTAAGGGGGGATTCATAAATGGAGATATAACGAAGCACATTTTG
>NW_025837690.1:0-1534 GCF_002878395.1 Capsicum annuum | reverse complement strand
ATATAATTAACTGTAAAACTAAAATGACTCAATATTACTCATCAATAGAGATCTTAGTTTAATAAAATCAATTTCTTTCTTTTAAGGGGTTACACATTTATTCTTAGTTTGACTATCAGTCTGGTCATTTGAATTGTTTTCTGCTTCGCCTACACTTGACACTAATTTTAGAAAATATAATTAACTCTAAAACTAAAATGACTCAATATTACTCATCAATAGAGATTTTAGTTTCATAAAATCAATTTCTTTCTTTTAAGGGGTCACACATTTATTCTTAGTTTGACCGTCAGTCTGATCACTTGAATTGCTTTCTGCTTTGCTTGCACTTGACACTAGATTTTAAAAAATATAAACTGTAAAACTAAAATGACTCAATATTACTCATCAACAAGGCATTCAGTTTAATAAAATCTTTTCTTTCTTTTAAAATCACACTTAAATTTATTTTTTGTTTGACCTTCAATCTGATCACCTAAGTTACTTTTTACTTTCACTTGCGCATGACACTAGATTTCAAAAAATATAAATGGTAAAACTAAAATGACTCAATATTACTCATCGACGAGGTATTCAGTTTAATAAAATATTTTTTATCTTTTAAAATCACACACAAATTTATTCTTTGTTTGACCTTCAATCGAATCACCTAAGTTACTTTTTACTTTTGCTTGCGCATGACACTAGATTTCAAAAAATATAAATGGTAAACCTAAAATAACTCAATATTACTCATCAACAAGGCATTCAGTTAAATAAAATCTTTTCTTTCTTTTAAAATTACACGTAAATTTATTCTTTGTTAGTTGACCTTCAATCTTATCACCTAATTAGTTACTTTTTACTTTCGCTTGTGCATGACACTAGATTTCAAAAAATATAAATGGTAAAACTAAAATAACTCAATATTACTCTTCAACAAGGCATTCAGTTTAATAAAATCTTTTCTTTCTTTTAAAATTACACATAAATTTATTCTTTGTTTGACCTTCAATCTTATCACCTAATTAGTTACTTTTTCCTTTTGCTTGCGCATGACACTAGATTTCAAAAAATATAAACTGTAAAACTAAAATGGCTCAATATTACTCATTGATAAGACATTCAGTTTCATAAAATATATCTTCTTTCTTTTAAGATCACACATATAGTTAAGTTTCGAAAAACATTTACTATAAAACTGTAAATGACTAAATTTTACAGTTTGTTTTAAGATAGCACATTTATTCTTAGTTTGACCTTCAGTCTGATAACATAAGCTGCTTTTTGCTTTCTCTTGTGCATGATACAAGGTTTCAGAAAGTAAAATCTCTCCGAAAATATTGAAACTACATGTGAATCTTTGCATATTTCAATTGGCTTGACGAATTTATGCCATAGATGTGAAAATGTTCAGCTTACAAGCACACGTTGTCTACAAAAATTACTCGCGTTTCAACCATCCTGTTCCATGATCGAAATGTCCAATGCTTTGCTACATATATCGCGACCATATAGACCAACACAATCTTGCAAAGAAAGTTCAATGCGCGCT
>NW_025837689.1:0-1000 GCF_002878395.1 Capsicum annuum | reverse complement strand
TTCTTTTCTACTTGTTGTATCGTAAACCTCTATTTTTTTACTTGCTGCTGTTGTTAATATCCTCGTGTTTGTGCTTTCCTTGCCGAGGATTTATGGGAAACAAATTTTGTACTTGCCAAGGTAGGGATTACGTATGTTGTTGTTGAAGAAGAAGCATGTAGAAAGAGAGATGTTTTGCTTTGTCTCATAAGTATTTAGTTAGCTTGCAGTATTTTCATGAATGGATAATGATTTGTGCGTGTCTGTTTATGAGTGTTTTGCTTTGTCCTTTGAAATCTCATGGTTACTAGTTTGATTCATGTACAGTCTCCATACATAGAGATGATGAAGAACAACTTCTTCTTTTTTCTATCATCAACTAATGATGCAAACAAGACCCCTTCACCATCATTAAAGTCCAAGGAAGTTTCTTCTTGGAGGAGTGTTTCATTGTCATCTGGATCCTTCTATGACAGTGGGTCAGGAAAAAAGAATTTCACAGATCTGAGCAAATCTCCCCATGGTCACAGTAAGAAAGTTCATCCTAAGAAATTTGGTCGTGATTCAAGCCGTTATGCATATCATTTTTGTTGTAGCTTCATTTTTCACATTTAAACTGATGTTTTAATTTGCATTTGCTTGTCCAAAGTAATGACAAATATTTCTTCACGGAAGAGACCTTAGTGTTCCAGTGTTGATTCGGACTATTAGAAGATTGACAAATGAGAAGGTACAAATGGCTTCTGAAGTTTCAAGCATGCTACGGAATCAAGTTGCTGAAAGGGCTTCTGCTAAGGAAGAAGCCAGCATATTACAGGCAGAACTAGATTCACGGACACGAAGATTGGAGACAGAAAAGAATGAGTTACAATCAGTAGTACTGGAAAAGGAGTTGGATAGAAGATCCAGCAATTGGTCTCTAAAACTTGAGAAATACCAAATTGAATAACATAGACTCCGTGAAAGGGCGAGGAAGCTTGCAGAGAAGAATGTCTCTCTACAAAGGGAAGTCTCTTCATTT
>NW_025837688.1:0-1319 GCF_002878395.1 Capsicum annuum | reverse complement strand
ACAAAATCATCATTGATCCATATGAATAAGAAGTTGCCTTTGAGCAAGCAACCCGACAAGACAATGTCTCTTAATGCCAAGAAATTTAGGTAAAATCGATCTTAAAATTGATAAATCTGGTGATCCCATGAATAATTTAACCACTATGGCTTGATGAAGTCCCTTCTTTGGAGAAAGCTTATTGTTCATCCAACATAAATTTTAACGTTGGGATTTCATCAAGTATGCACTATTTTATTACTTGTTTTCATCCTGGTTTCACTATTTATATAGTAAAATGATAATCAATCGCCAGTAAACGAACTTAAAATAGAGTTTAATTTAACACGCATGCTCTTGGCAAAAAAATAAATTAAACTATACTTACTTCAATGTAAACAGTATTGTAAAATATGAAAATGCACACGAAGAAGTTAAAGAGATTCAACATCAATTATATATACGCACAATTTTTTTTACCTTATATATAAATATATATTATTAATTTTCCACTTAAAGGGGTTGAATGGACTCTCTTGCTCTTACCTAGCTCCATTTCTGACTATTTTAATATATATTAGCAGCAAAATAACACAAGAAGAATGACTAATTATAAAATGTTATTTGAGTTTATGAATAAAATATTTTTTTTCTTCAACATAAAAACTATGAATAGAACTCAGGAAATGGGCCATTAATTATTTTCAAGGAAGTACCTTTTTGAAAAATGAAATTTGAGATAAAATTTATTATTTTCTAAATTTTAGTCCTTTTGGTAAAGATATTATTTGTTAATTACTTATAACCTCTCTCCTAGTTACTTCATGTAAGTTCTTATATTTTCCCCACAAAAATATTTCTATTTATGTTTATGCTCTTATATATATGTTTGATAATTTCTGCATAACCATGTAAATTACATTCAAATTCTTACCCTTAGTATATGGTTAGTCTCTTAATTTCTTAGTATCAACGATGGATTAACCTGTAAATTCCTAGGAATTCTGGCCTTGTTAGTCCAAAAAAGTCTGCACTATAGACGAAGGACGAGTGTTATCTGCCAGATAGAAACTTTTCCGGGGTGTGGTTAAAGAAGTATGATGTTAAGAATATAGATTAAGAGAAAGAGATGAACAGGGTAAAAAAAAAAAAAAAAAAAAAAACTCTGGGGAAAATAAGAAAGATAGACATGAAGAAACAATAGGAAAGAGGGAGTACTGAGTAGGATTGTTTAGAAACTGATTTATTCAAACAATTTTCTAAAAACATCGAAATCTATTATTATTCAGTAACTTATTTATTGAAAAATTATATATTGAAATATCCGATTATTTTGGTAT
>NW_025837687.1:0-1121 GCF_002878395.1 Capsicum annuum | reverse complement strand
GTGAATATCTCATGATTAATTAAGTTTGGTATTAAATTTATATTATTTCGAAACTAATTTTTATCATCAACGAAATATAATATAATCTAATATCAAATTCAGTGTTGGGATATCGTATCTTATCCCATCCAACTTAAAAATATAAAATATATTTAGGATTCACTTTAGATTTATAATTCTTTCTTAAAAATTTATATTGCTCATGTTGTGTCCTTTATTGTTTAAGTTTAGAGTTCACTTTAGGTTGTGTTAGAACCTTTTTATCAGAATTATCGTAGACTATGTATATATAAATAAGAAAAAATAATATATAAATATGTCGTTTAACTTGGCCTTAGCTAACGTTCACGATCTTCAATTTTAGATGTGCACAAGAAGAACTTGTATGAAACTGAACGATTACATATACATCCTATGTAGAGGCGGAATCAAAATTTTTGATGAGAGAGTTCAAAATCTGAAGAAAAACTCTGCAGGGGTTCAACATCTACAATGTATATATAAAAAATCATTTTAATCATGTATTGATTGTATAGTTTTGTCATTGAAGGGGTCGAACCGAACCCCTTATAATTAGGCTGGCTCCACCTTTGATCCTACATGACGTCTCATTCGAATTGTCACGTGGAACACGTGTGTGTGTCTATTTGTTCCACTTCATCTCTAATTTTTAATTATAAATATTGTGAATTTTTTGCCCTTTATTAAAAAAATTTTCTTTAGACAAAATTATCTTTTCACAATCAAAGAATAGAAAAATAAAAGAAAACCCAAAAATCCTACATTGATCATATCGACTTTAACAAGAACATTGGACTTGTTACCACTATATGAAGGATAATTGCCACAATAGGCTTTAATTTTATTCTTATGTGATTTAAAATTTATTTATTTTTTTCTATTTACATGCTTTTTTTTGGTTTTCCATCCGGTGTTCGGTGTTCGTATTGGAGCCCCGACTAATTCGGATCGCGTGTTGCAGGGCCCATTAAGGTGGCAGCGCTCCCAACAGAGTTTTCTCCATACCCAGGGTTGAACCCTCGACCTCTGGTTAAGGATGGAGCAGTCCTATCCACTGCACCACAACCCATGTTGGTTATTTACATGCTTGAATCTACTCC
>NW_025837686.1:0-1158 GCF_002878395.1 Capsicum annuum | reverse complement strand
TCGACATCTTACATTCAGTGTTGGAGTCATTCACAAGAGTTGAGAAACTTGATGATCCAAAGATCAAGTTTTCTTGTGAAAGATGTAAGGTGCAAGTCTCAATTGAGAAGCAGTTGATGCTATACAATGTCCCTTTCGTTGCTATCTTCCATTTGCAGAGGTTACAGAACGATGGTTCTATTGTGCGAAAGGTTGAAAAGCATGTTTCATTTCCGCTGGAACTGGACTTGCTTCTTTACACCGATAACAACCAAACCAATAATGTGAGTATCTGTCAGTACATTTACTTTTTAAGAACTTTTTTCCCTTCGTTTCACCTTTTGTTACTAGTTACATGAAGTTATTTTTCAATTCTTCCACGTCTCAATAGGAACAAATAAAGTACGATCTTTATGCAGTTATAGTGCATGTCGGGTCTACATCCAGTTCGGGACACTATTACTGCTTCATTTGTGCTGAACCAAATGAATGGTACAAATTTGATGACTCGATGGTACGTAAAATAGTGCAATAATGTTCTTTGTTATATGTCACTGATAGTCTATTTGTCCAAGCTTCTTGAACAACAACTAACTTGATATTATGTTCGATTTTCATAAATTTCTCGGGTTCACGAAGATCTTGTTTTGGCTGAGAAAGCATATGTTATGTTTTATGCAAAGAGAGACACTCTGCGGTTTTTAGATTTTGTTGCACTGCAAATGCATAATGTGGGCACTATCCCCAAATATTCTTTTTCACTCCCAAATAATCATGCTTCCGATGTCAGTGAATCCTATGCTACTGCAGTCGACACATCTTCGTCCGCTCCAAGACCAATATTTTCATGAACTCATGAAGATTGCGGATAATGAATTGAAGAAGACTGTGCAAACGTCTACTCCAGGACCGCCTAGTGCTATTAACTCTTCAAAAGAAAACAATGCATCTCAGGACGTTGGTGTGATCAAAAGAATGGCACCTTTGTTGCCCAAGTCACCTTCTAGATCTCAAAGTACACTAGGTAAACTCATCTTCAATTTCTATTTATTGGTGAGTCATGTCATTAGCTTACTACTCCTTCCATTCACTTTTACTTGCAAATATATTTTAAGTAATGTGTACTTGTTTGAAGAGTGTTACACCTACCAATTGTTTTGTTTATAACATCGGCAGATC
>NW_025837685.1:0-1093 GCF_002878395.1 Capsicum annuum | reverse complement strand
CTCATTTTAATACCTAAAACTTAAAAGCAGAAAAGCACAGAATCCAGAGATGCCATGAAATTACAGAGAAACTGGGAAGAGGAAGACACGTACCAGAACTATTAGTGAAATCAGCAGTCAAGTCTGAGAAACCAAAATTTTGAGGCATCTCTCCAAGAAATCCAAATGAAGTAGTGTCAGCATCCAGAAGAGGTTCATTAAGAGGTTGAGACTTAGACTCCACACTACTCCATTGAAGAACGTGACTCCAAGTAACTGTCGTGAGGACCAAAGGCAAACGGAGAATTCCCACAATAGACAGGTTCTTTCTTAATAATCCTCCCATATATTATTTGTCTCAACCCCATGTTAGAGGGCTAGCCCAAAAACATATTAGGAGGAACATCAATTTTTTTGCTTTGAGAGGAATATCAACTGTTGTTTGTATGCAAGAGAAAACAGATGAGCTGTTGTTACTGAATGCATTGGTTCTATCAGCACGTACAGGTTCATGCATTATGCCATTAGGTTTTGCAGCAGTTCCAACATTTTCAGCAGCACCACAAGTTGAATTTTGATGCACTGCAGTAAGGAACTTTGGAGGCCTTGTAAAGCACAGAGAGGCTCATTTTGGTAAAATCATTAGCAATATTTATAAGTATATCTATTTCTGCATGAATCATCAAAGTAACCGCTCAAAAGTTCATTATTCCTCCGCTGTTGCATGTCATTCTTAATAAACTTTATTGTCGAATCAAACAAATGTGTTTTTCTCACACAAATAGCCTAGTGCTTTCTGAGGAAAATTGGTGAAGTTCAGTGGGTTTTCTATTTTCACACACAAATAGCCCCGTTTGTATTCTCGGAGTCTCGGTCCACGCTCTAGTTAAGCCTGACACGAGGGTGGATGAAAGTCCCACATTGATTGGGAATTGATTCACGGTCTACTTATATGAACTTGAGCAATTGTCGCCCCTTGAGCTAGGTTTTGAGGTTATGTTTGGTCTAAGTATCACATCTTTAAATGGTATTAAAGCCAGGTCCATCCACGTTTGAGCTCCCGAACTACGCTCTTGTTGGGCCTGGGCGTGAAGGTGGTGTTAGAGTGGGTGAA
>NW_025837684.1:0-1106 GCF_002878395.1 Capsicum annuum | reverse complement strand
GAACAAGTTGTTCTTCATCCGGTGCTATGAAATTCAGCTTTGCTTATCGTGGATCTTTTTTGTTGCTTATGTATGATTTCTGCGCTTTCTGTTCTTCGTATTTTCATTAAAAGAGTAGCATATTGTCAATGCTCTTCAGCAGTAGCTTCTATATCCACCCGGAAAGCCAGAATTAGTCAATACTAATCATGGAGATACAACAAAATGGAGAAGGATAGCTCATCTATTCTAGCAAATTAAATAGGTCTTTCTCCTATTTTAAATTATCCCAAATAGATTATATTTCAATTGCAACAATGGATCAACTGTTGGGACAAATTTCTACATGAGGAAGACTTGTATGATAATTTCCAACGGATGAACCAACCGTTGCAACATATAAATCATCTATTGCAGCAGATAGGTCATTTGTTGGTACAAATAAAAGTGGTACGAAGAGCTGTTTGATTTGCTAAAACAGACGAGACATATGTTGCAATAGATACTTTATCTGGTGCAACAAGTTAGTCAACTGTTGCAATAGATGTATATATCTGTTTGATAATTTTTAGCAGATATGTAATCTGTTGAAACAGATATGTGTTGTTTGTTTTGTTAGTTGGAAGACATATATATTCACCTTCTTCAACTTGTGCTGCTCTAATTTGTACATTGTATGTTGCTCAGTGCAACACACAGACAGAGGAGTTGGAGTTTTGCTTTTTTGATGCTTGATAATGCCTTAGAAATCACTCTCCTTTTTCTTTTACCCCTAATCTCTAGTGGAGCGGATGGAAATAAAATCCTCTTTGAAGGAATGAGACCCCTCTTAGATGTCAATTCCTTTACAGAAGCTGTTAATTCATTAATAGCATTAATCACTACATTATGTTTTGCCCTGCAGTCTTGATCCTTGGACAGGAAACTCCTTCCTGGTAGTTCACTTGTTGTCTCAAATAAGGAATGGCTTCAAACACCCAAGCCTATAAAATAACGCCAATAAATCAAAATCATTATTGAGTAAAAAAAACAATGATATCATTATAAAAGAAAGAAACATTTACTATGAAAGCCCATGGGAAGCCATATAAGTTGACTGTCTTTGGCGCTAATGGAGTCAATAAATA
>NW_025837683.1:0-5132 GCF_002878395.1 Capsicum annuum | reverse complement strand
AAGTGCATGTAAGGTGTTTGTGGAATTATCTAAGAAGCTATAAATTTGCGTTCTTAGGATATAATAAGTTCTAAATGACTAGACTACTTTCTATGTATACGTTCAACATGAACTTCATGTTATTGTCTAAAATTGGGGATGTTGTGTGGAAGACTTATGATATGGTTGTAAGTGCGTACGGGGGATTTACGTGGTGGAATTAAGATGAATGATGATGTTTTAGCACATGTAATTGTTCATACTGACCTATGCCTAAATGGTGCATGCAAGGTAATTGTAGAAATGCCTAGTTGAAGAAGAATGGATCGTTTGACCCCTTGTGATCGGAGTGATGAGTTCATACCATACTTGCATGCTACGTGTTTAATATGATGCTTGAGGGAAATGGTAAGGCCATTAGGCCACGCTAAGTGTGAAATGTCTAATTATGGGTCGAATTGCATATATCAAGATTTTAAAGAAAAGAACCTTGAAAAGTGAACCATGATGTGTGGAATGTACTGATTGGATAAACTATGTTATGTTGTTCTCTTCCTTAACCATATGCATCCTTGTTGAATGTTCTACGATATAATGGCATGAGATCCCAATACTTATATATGAATATGATCTTCAAATGATTGGTGTGAGGTGTTAATGAATTCATGGTACATGATGGCCTGTGGGCATGTGAGTATGCGTTGTTGCATACTACGTATTACTTATGTTATTGATTGCCGAGGGTACTTATGCCCGAAATAGTCTGCTGGTCTAGAGCTGAGTCAGTTCTGCGATAATCTTAGTCGTGCTACGATCGATGAATTTCCGATGATTTGAGAACTTAACATGAATTCCGTGAGAACTTAGTATGTGGGGTTTTGAACAAGAATATCTTTTCATTCTTGTGCCCAAAGAATTGATTTTATTATTGGAATTCATGATTTTGTAAAGTGGGTAAATACCCAAGATGTTTTAATGACGAATTATGAGGTTATGAAAAATATAAATTATTTAAGCTTTGATGTACATGATTACTTTATTATTCCCAAGTTATGATTTGGTATGGTGAATTTCATATTTCTACCATGAATTGATATTTCAAGTGTTTTCAAGATATGATTTATGGAACTTTGAATCGTCCAATATTGGTATACATAATAACCTTATTATCTTATTTTCTTGAATTGAGATTTTATGCCATAAATTGCATAACACTACTATGAAATTATTTTTTGAGGATTCTTGATATAAGAGCCATGATTTGAGTTACATTACGACATACAACATCTTACTATGATTTGAAGATCTTAAATGCTTTTCAAAAGCTCTTATTATGATTTGAATATTGGAATGAAAGAATGATCATTTGAGAATATTGATTTGGATCCGTAGAGTCGGGATGATTTATATTGATTTTAAGCTCGCTGAGATGAAATGCTGTGTTATTGATACCATATTGATGTTGAGGAAAATTAAAATGTTTTGAGCTAAAATTTGTTGAGTTAGGAATCCATAAATTGATATGATTTGATAAATGAGAAAGAGATTTGATTTGGTCTTTATGATTGACCCTTGCGATGTTGTGGTGGATTTCCAAAGAGATTTGATTTGGTCTTTATGATAGACCCTTGTGATGTTGTGGTGGATTTTGTAACGCGTTCTGAGCTAGTCGGGGAGTATTACTTAGCACCGAGAGGGAAATTTGGTATTTCTCCAAACCTATGTGCCACCGTAGGGTTGTTGATGATAATATTGTTGGCCAGAGAGCCAAATTGTGAATATGAAAGCTTTAAGGTTGTACTCCCTGGCAAGAGTACAACACTCCCGCCAATGGAAGTGCTCTCCCTAGGAGGGTAAACATTGGTATTCCACGCGGCTCACGTGGGGTTTTTGGTTATAGGAAACTCCCCTGTCCATAAGAGTATGTTTCTTGAACTATCAAGTAGCTCCGAGTCTTGAGTTGATGAGTTTGGTTGTCTATGATGAGTCATGAGAATTTATGAGGAATATTGATGATTTTATGATGATTTATGGGATTTTACTTATGTTTTCCTCTCTATAATATTATGAGAAGTATGGATAATGAAATTCAAGCCATGTGAGTCTTCATTTTTCGTACGCATGTTTTATGAAATCAAAGATATTATTAAAATTGTTGCGTGCACCCCCACATATTCAGTTGCTTATGAGGAGTCATGGTGAGTTATGTAACTACTTCCCACAGTTTTTGTGTCAGTATAAATATTCAGGAGTCAGGAGTGTGAGTGTATTCGATTGATCAGTGTTGGTATCCTGTGATTCAGTAATGCAGTACCCCAGTACAATAGTGAGTTTCGAGGACAGTAAAGTGGTATCCGAGCTGTGGTATCTGGAGTCGTTATAATTGTTATAGTGGTTGTGAACTGTGCATTCATATATGTGTACTCGTTCGTTATTCTCATGATTATTCTGCTGATTAAATGTTCATGCATAAGCCCTTGCATTTAGCCTTCCCTGCTTGCATACTCAGTATATCTTAGTACTGACGCATTCGCGCTATGGTGTTCTTTTATTTTGGGGCACCATAGGTTCAGAGGAGTGAAACTTGGAGCATCTTAGAAGTCACTTGTATAGCAGCAGTGGGTGCAGCAGTGAGTCCTCATCATCCAAGGATGTTGTTAGTACAGTATTTTATTTTAGTAGACGGAGTTAGTTGGGGGAATTGTCCCTTCAACTCCACAGTTCAGGCAGTGTAGAGGCTTTTCAGACAGATGTATTAGTGTGTGGTTTAAGGTATTGTATATTTCTAGATGTTTGAACCTTATGGCAAGTGTTAGCCAGTTTTTGCATGTATTTAATTATATTATGCAGTGAACAGGTACAGATATCAGAAAAAGGGTTAGCTTGTGGTCCTTTGGGATCATAAGCACCGTGTGGCATTCCGGTTCTCGGGAATTGGGGCGTTACAACTACATCGCTCCAGGTCTTTTCCCCCTTTATTTTAGTCCACCCAGGTGTGTTACTTAAGCCTTTCAAACATTTTTAAAATCATTCTTTAATTAATTTCTCCCAAATCAAAAGGCATACTTTCCCAATCAAGAACCCTAGCTCTCAAATTCAAGGGCAATCCTTAAGAATTCACCAAGAACTTCAAGAAATCCATCAATTAAGGTATGTTAGATATTCATCCAAGGAACCCTTTTAAATTATAAAATTATGATCTTTTCAAGTAATCATGTCTTAAATTATGATTTCATCCATGAATCTCCATGTACTATTGCTTTTATACCATATTACCATGAAATTACTGTTATTATTCAATCTTCCATGTTTTAATATTATGATTTACTAAATTAAACCATGATTTAATGCTATTATGATAAATTTATGCTATTCCTACAAATTTCATGAAATTCCTAAGATTGTTTTAAACCATGAACTACAAGTGTTTGATAAAATGCCTACAGGGTGATTTATTTAACAAGAGCCTTCATGTTTTGGTCTTCAAGCTTTAGTATCTTTTTAGTATTGTTGTTTTGTGTCCTGGGGTATTGAATACCCAAAAACTATAGCTATTTATTTATTTTAGTCTCAGTATATTACTGAACAGTCATCAGATTTTATTATGAGCATTATCAAAATATCCAGCTATCAGTTATTCAACTCAGAACAGTCGAGTATCTCAGTGTCTTTCAGTTCAGATTAAGATTTAGCATCGAGCAAGTGGAGGGATGGCGGATTTCCTGTCAGATAGGCAGAGTCGTTAGTATATGTCCTTATACTCCAGAACTACATAGCCAGCGTAGGATATGAGTAGTTACCCATCAGATTAGGCTTGACTATCTCGCAGGGGTCACCCGTCAGTTCAGGCTTAACACCCTTAGTCCTTTGGACATTATATCAGTTTAGTGGATCTACACAACCATTATTAGTAGCCGTGACATGGTATTAATACCCTTCCAGCTAGGGTTACAGGTTAGACCCCGATTATCTCAAATTAAGGAATGTCGGTTAGATGATACCTCCCATAGCCTTAGATATAGTCTCAGTTACAGTCCCAGTTCAGTTATTCAGCCTTAGTGTTATTTGACTTAAACATACAAATTTTAGTTATGTCAGCATTTTAGTTTACAGATTTTACTCAGTTATGTTATATGCTTGGTCATGTATCCTCAGTATTTACAGATTTTCATGCATTATCAGTATCTACAGATTCCATGTTCTCTACTAGTACTCCATGCTTTACATGCATATCCAGTACATTATTAGTTATGTTCATGAAACCATGCATATCAGCCTACCTCATTTAGTATACCAGTATATTTAAAGTACGGATCACATACCTTTTCTTTTGTGCTATGATATATTATATCATAGGTTTCGATGCTCAGTTTCCGGCTTGCGATTAGACTTATCAGATCCTCAATTGTAGCAGTGGTGAGTCCTTATACTTCAAGGATAGGTTTATTTTATTTCATGTCTCAGTTAGTAGTTAGTTGGAGTTAGTTGGGGCCTGTCCCATCAACTCATATTTAGTCAGTCAGTTTTAGAGGATATTCAGACATTAGAGTTAGTTATTTAGAATTCAGATATTACAGTTAGTTATCCAGTTTATCACTATTTTATCAGATTCAGTCAGTTATTTCTATAGACTCATATTTTAGTTTTAAATTTAGTTATTAAAACCTTAAGGTATGTCAGTATTCTTCCACATTTATGATTATGTTATTCAGTGCTCACAGCAGGTACCAGATCATGGGTTAGCTTATGATCCGTCGGGACTGTAAGAACCGTGTGACGATTAGGGGGTAGTCTCGGGTCGTTACAAACTTGGTATAACAAATAGGTTTTAAAGTATCCAAGAAAGTCTAAAATCCGCATCGAGTAGAGTCTTGTGCATGGGTGTATAGCGAGCCACACCTATTAACGAGAGGCTACCAGGCATTTAGGAAAAGTTTTCCTTCTTTCATTATTTATGTTGTATGAGTGAGCATGAGCTTAAGTTAAACTCCCTATCTAATCTATTTCTTCCTTCCATTAATACAACATGCCTCCCAAGAAGAACGGAAGAAGAATAGGAACTTAGCCAGCCCCTTATCTTGTCCAGGAAGATCCTCTGGAAAAGAATCTCTCATGCAGAATTCAAGGATGCGTTCACTACTCTACCAAAATTT
>NW_025837682.1:0-2779 GCF_002878395.1 Capsicum annuum | reverse complement strand
GTATCATAGTTGATAATTGTTTATGCTTTCTTTTATGAAAATCTTTGCTTTCCCAGTCAGTCTCTAGACAGTATTTTCAAATATGAATCCCAACATTCATACAAAAAATACTATCAACCTTTCTTCTAAAGCAACTCAGATTGCTAATACTGAAAATAATCTTCAAAACTGGAGTATTCCAAAAGAATCATTTAGCACGATTTATCAAATCGGAAAATTTAGTGGACATTAATGATCCTAACATCATGGATGTTTTAACCCATAATGTTAAAACAAAAAACATGAACAGTAAGGATAATACCAGAGAAATTGCGATAACATACAGAGTATACTATTGACTGATGGGTACAACTCTAGCGCCCCAAGCTAGATTCACAAATCCTAAGGGCGTCACTACTCTTATGGAGGCCAATAAAGACAGATAATCCGCCTTGACCAAGTAGAGCTTAACGCTCTTACTGATCAAGTGCTAAAAAGTATTACACCCCAAGAAAAGATTTCTCCTCCAGAGTCTCCTAAGACTTTCCCGATCATCCCAAATAACCATCTTAGAGAACCAGAGCCTAGTTCCTTTCCTGGCTCAGATTCTCCTTCCACGTCCGACAAAGGTTTTACAGCTATAAAAGCTTATAGCGAACACATAGCCGTGAAAATCATCATAAACAAAGACTTTGTTCTTAACATAGTCGCACTTTTAGATACAGGAGCAGATAGTAACTGTATCGTTAAAGGTCTTGTACCTACAAAGTACCTTCAAAAGAGTACCTCTCGTCTTTACTCAGCAACGAGAGAAAAAATGACAATCCATTATCAACTCCCTAAAGCTCATGTTTGTAACAATGGCATTTGCCTTGTTAATGACTTCGTCATCACCGAAGATATCACTGAAGATATCATTTTAGGAATATCTTTCGTCAATCAGATTCGACCTTACTGGAGTTACTACGATGGAATTCGTACAACTCTTTTAAACCAGACCTTATTTTTCCATTTATTAAGGCCCCTCTCGCGAGAAGAAGGAAACCTTATTTAAGAACAAACGGTTTTTAAAATTAACCGACTTTCTTGCCATGTCAACTTTCTTAAACAGGATGTTCATATCAAGAAAATTGAGCAATCATTAAAAACCCCGGAGATGATTACTAAAATAGCCAATCTCCACAAAAGTTTTGAGGAAGGAATTTGTTCCGAATTCCCTAATGCTTTTTGGGAAAGGAAAAAGCATTTGGTTGAACTTCCTTACATTCCAGGGTTTGACGAACAAACCATTCCTACTAAATCCAGACCCATCCAAATGAACCAAGAAATAATGGAAATCTGCAAAAAAGAAATTGACCATCTTCTAAAGAATGGTATTATTAGAAGCTCTAACTCTTCCTGGAGGTGCTCTGCCTTTTATGTCAATAATAGTGTAGAAAAGGAGCGTGGCACCCCTAGACTTGTAATAAATTACAAGCCTTTGAATGCGGTCTTAAAATGGATCAGACATCCAATCCCTAACAAAAGGGATCTTCTCAAAAGAACTTTCAAGGCCAACCTTTACAGTAAGTTTGATATGAAGTCAGGATTCTGGCAAATTCAAATCGCTGAAAAGGATAAATATAAAACAACATTCAATGTCCCTTTTGGGAATTATGAATGGAATGTTTTGCCTTTTGGCCTCAAAAATGCTCCATCAGAGTTTCAAAACATTATGAACAATATTTTCAATCCTTATACTTATATGTCGATTGTTTATATTGATGATGTGCTTATTTTCTCAGAGAACATTGATTCTCATTTCAAGCATTTAAATACTTTCTTTAAGATTGTTAAAATCAATGGCTTGGTTGTTAGTGCTAAAAAGATGAAGCTCTTCCAGACATCTATCAGATTCTTAGGACATGATCTGTATCAAGGTAGTTATAAACCTATTTGTAGAGACATTGAGTTCTCCTCAAAATTTCCTAATGAAATTACTGATAAAACTCAACTTCAGAGGTTTCTAGGAAGTCTCAATTATGTTGCAGATTTTATCCCAAACATTTGACAGGTTTGTGAACCTCTTTACAAGAGACTCAAGAAAACCCAGTTCCTTGGAGTCCTGATCAAACTAATGCAGTCATCAAGATCAAAAGCCTGGTCCAGAACCTTCCTTGTTTAGGTATTCCTAACCTTGAAGCCTTCATGATAGTTGAAACCGAGGCTTTCGATATTGGGTATGGGGGTATACTGAAGCAAAGGATCAATGAAAGTTCTCTTGAACAGTTAGTCAGGTTCACATCCGGAATATGGAATTCTGCACAAAAGAATTACAGCACTGTTAAAAAGGAAATTTTATCTATAGTGCTATGTATCACCAAATTTCAAGACGACCTTGTTAATAAGGAATTTTTACATAGGGTAGACTGCAAGTCTGCTAAAGAAATTTTGCAAAAGGATGTTAAAAACCTTGTTTCAAAACAAATATTTGCTAGATAGCAAGCTCTCCTATCTAGCTTTGATTTTCAAATAGAATTTATTAAAGGAGAAAATAATTCCCTTCCCGATTTCCTAACAAGAGAATTCTTACAGGGCCACGATGAGACCCACATCACTGGGAAAAACCTCAGTCAACAAACAGGATCGATCCAAGATGGCTAGACCGTTTTATCTACCGCCAACATCATCAACCCCCTTAAGACCATTCTAACCTTTTCGGCGAAGAGAGAAGGGAATCGTTGTTACAGTCAGGTCGAATCATGACCTTTACCAGGAAGGTATCTTTGTACCATCGAAAGTCTGCTAAGTCTCTGCAGGT
>NW_025837681.1:0-1303 GCF_002878395.1 Capsicum annuum | reverse complement strand
AATATTGTGTCAAATATATTGATGATATATCATTTCGTATTGGTTCACATGCGACATAATATTTTGAGATCTCATCACTTCATTATTTCCAGGTACCTGAACCTCTCATAAGGTTTCATGAAGTGTTATGTCGTAGGCTCTTCAAGAGTATATTGTCTTCTTATTATAATTATTTGCTCCTTGTTTTATTTGGAACCGATTAATCTACCGTGCTTCATGCATGCATAAACTTTGTCCTTCAAGGATATAAAATAGGAGCACTTGCAGCTTAAATATGAGATGTTTTCGATATTTGACTTGAATTATCTTTTGAATGAGGATCTGATGATAATTCCTAACATACTTCATAGCTGCTTATAATCTCTCCCTTATGTTAGGAAAGCTAACATACATCCTTCATATTCTTTGATGGATCCATCTTTGTGCATCATGGTACATTCATTAATTGTACCACACATCAAAACTATTAGATGGAATAGTTGGTTCATGACCTTGAACCAATTGAGGGGAAGAAATAATCATAATTTATTGGTCTAATGCATACAAGTGTTATTGTATGCAACATATCATATTTCAGACTAACACATGAAACTTTGTTCTCATTAGCAATGGTTTAGCTATTTATCAAAGGCATTTAATGCTAAACCATCACCATCAAGATAACTTTCTTGATTGCACAATCTGAAAATTATGTTCTTAACTCAATTTTATTGAGCAAGCAACTTTATGAATGTCAAACTGCAGGTTGACAATGAATGTACATGTGATCATCTATTGATGCATCTTTTCAACATATCACATGATAGGTGAACGGGCCCATATTCACCTGTTATATTTTCCAGATTTAAGGAATTCAATCCCAACATTAGTTGGTCCAACCAACTTATTATGAGAACAAATGACAAAAACAATTCTTGAAAAATCTTCACATCTTCGAGATATCACAATCGTTCATATCGATTTATGAACTTTTATTCTAGTAAACTCCAAGTTTACCATGACATGTACTTTTTCTTTAGTAAATTTTAAATTTACTATTACATGAATAAATTTCAGATTTACTACTTCAGAAGTAGATTTCAAAATTATTCAACCTCTTTCGGAGGTGAGTTATGATACAGTCACAATCAAGTGCACGTTTGCATTAATAAGTTTCTCATTCCCCAGGAATGAAATATAATCGTGCCTTAAGCCTATCAAATTATGATAGCTTATAACCTCTTTCAAGATTTTGCTACTTCAGAAGTAAATCGAGGCATACATATGATGTAGAGAATTTTTTTTTCTCTAGCATATCTTATAA
>NW_025837680.1:0-2219 GCF_002878395.1 Capsicum annuum | reverse complement strand
GACAATCACTCTAATGCCTACTTAGAGTTTGGTAACTTTGAGGACATTTATTAGTTTTATTGCTGATCATGTCTATACTATAGAGGCTATGGATTACGAGGCCTACGGGGAAAATTATAAGAGGTTTGATTATTAGGGTAGTTATATTGGGAGTCATAATGAATTACTATTCAGAGGCTGAGGATTTCAGGATAGGTACCCTCAATATTAGCCTTATAACCATTAGGGTTAGTCTAGTAAGCCTATTTAAGTAGTACTTTAGATATCAAATAGGGTTTATCTCGGTGATAGTGGTTTTCTTAGTTAGAGAGTATTTATCCATTGAAGGGTACAAAGACTGAGTGTTCGAGCCAATATAGCCATTTTGAATTAGCCAGACCTTCTAGATAGAGAGGAGTTCTTGGGGATAGTTATGATTGTGGGTCGATCATTTCTCTCATGAGTGTCTTAAATATGAAAAATTAAGCCTTAAGTTAGAGTATCCAATCAATCACATTAGTACCACCTCCATCTAGAGATTAAACACTAGGTTGTAGAGGTGGTCTTTAGGGTTACAATGGTGGTTGAAAGGTAGGACAGTGGTGAGAAAAGCACCCATATTGGTAGAAGAAAGGGATATTCGTATGTTGTTTATAGTAGGCTACTGGTTGAGGCTTCAAATTTTATGATTACAAGAACGATTTCAGTAAACCATCAACCAACTTCTACTTTCTTTAATTTGAGAACCATATTTTAGTATATTTTTTCTTATTATGCATCACTAATTAGGATTGTCTTGGTTGCATTTATCTATGCCATTACATGTAGCTACTCTCGTGGTGATTCTTTAATAGTGGATTGGGTATATAAATCATGTTTGGTGACTATTTGAGAGTATGATACTTAGTTTGATCTTGTTATGTTAGATATAATGGATTTCAACACGATTATGGGCATGGACTGGTTATCCCTTTATCATGTGGTCTTGGATTTCTTTGCCAAGACCGTTACTATAGCCATGCCTAACATACCCATGGTTGTGTGGTATAGTTCTTTTAGTTGCTCGTGAATAGGGATTATTTCTTATATTTGGGCTAGGAGATAGGTATCGAGGAGTTATAAGTCATTCCTTGTTTATATTTGAGATGTTAGTGTTGAGAGTCTTTTGCTTAACCTTGTTCCTATTGTTTATGATTTTCCTATTGAAAGTTATTCCTATTGTTTATGATTTTCTTGATGTTTTTCCTACCAACCTTACCTTGCCTTCTTCTTGAGCATGATATAGAGTTGTTCATTGACCTTAACCAAGGAACCTAACTAATTTTTATTGCTCCTATTGAGCTAAAGCAGCTAAATATTTAGCCTCAAGGTTATTTGGATAGCAGATTCATAATATTGAGTATTTCACCTTAGAATTCTCCAATTTTATTTGTGAAGAGAGAGGATGGTTCTATATATATATGTTTGACTATAGGCAATTGAATAAGGTGACTATGAAAAATAAGCATCCTCTGCATCATAACGATGCTTTATGTGACCTACTTCATTGTGCAATAGTTTTCTTTAAGATTGATTTATTTTTTTGATGGAATCATTATAGCTACTACGAGTTCTTGGTGATGTCTTTTGGGTCAACCAATGCCCCAACAACATTTATGGACTTGATGAACCATATTTTTAGGTCTTAGTTGGACTCCTTAGTGACTGTTTTAATGATAATATCCTTATCTATTAGAGGAGTAGGGATAAGAACAAGTAATACTTAAGGACTTTGTGAAAGTTAATGATGGACTTGAATTTGTTTTGGTTGAATAACTACGCTAACATTCGAGGATGAAAGACCTAAAGGGGGGAAGGATGTAACACCCCGTATTCAAGTACGTGTATTGGCGTATTCAAGTGTATGTATTGGTCTTATTTATATGGAATTAATTTTTTTATTTTATTTATATCGGAATTTGCCCGTCGATGGTTTCATGCGAAGGTTATTGAATAAGCTTTCCAATGATATAAATATTTCCAAAACTGGATAGGTTTTGGATATAATCGAGCACGTTCGAAAATATAAAACGGTGGCCGGGATATTTGGGAATAGTAAATGTGCAGGAAAATTTCCTGCACACAAACTACTGAGGCCAGCAGAATTTTTGGGTCAACTTAGAATGATCATAACTCCCTCAATATAATGAACTAGGAGAGCTGCGACCTATTACAGGAAATATCTTTGAGTCTTCTTTCCA
>NW_025837679.1:0-3484 GCF_002878395.1 Capsicum annuum | reverse complement strand
TAGTATAGATGTTGGAAGTTGACTAATAAGTCATATTTTGTTATCTTTTTGAAATTCGTTTATTCTTGGATGATGATTATTCTGTTGATATTTGAGGGTTATTTATGGAAACCCCATTGATTCGTGTTGAACTGAATGAAAATGGCTCAAAGGGTTAGCTTGGGGCTACTCGTAGCCTCAAGCACCATGTGATGCTCTGGAACCTATTTTCGGGGCATTACATTACCTCACACAGTCTTAGTTTCAGATTCAGTCTCAGTAATAGAACTCTGTTCAGTTCTATAGATATCAGGACTGTCTGATACAGTCGCTCAGCTTAGTACAAAACTCAGCTAGTTCCATCAGAATCAGGACTGTCAGATACAATAATCCAGTTCAGTAAAAAACTCAGATAGTTTTTCAGTATCAGTATACTCATTTATCAGTTATGAGTAATATAGTACCAGTAAACTTAGATATCAATTACTTGTAAACTCCGTAATTCATATCATTAATGGACTCAGTCATTCAGTATCACAGTATTAGTACTCGTATATCAGTAAATCCATGTTATCAGAATTCATGAGTCAGTGTTATAACGATCTCACTTATAGTTACGCATTCATGCATGTATTCTTACGTCTATGTTTTTCAGTCTGTTAGTATTGTTCATACATATGAACTATTGCATTTAGCCTACCTCACATGCATACCACTATATTCAATCATACTAACGTATTTGCGCTATGGTGTTTTATACCATAGGTTCAAAAACACGCGCTCCAAAGCATTAGTAGCATTCCAGTCTCAGCAATCAGAGTCAGCAGTAAGTCCTCATCCTTTGAGGACATGATCATTTCTTTATTATTTCATTACTTAGTTTATTTAAATAGTTGGAGTTAGTTGGGAAAGTATCCCATCAACTCCTTATTCAGACATTTCAGTCAGTTCAAGAGGCTTTCAGACTACAACATATTCAGACAGTTATTTCAGTTATTTTAGTATTGTTATACCATATTTTTAGTTATGTATCAGTATTGAACCTTATGGCCTTTCAGTTTATGTTTCCGCATTTACGATATTATTATTATTATTTAGTGCTTAGTACAGATATCAATCATGGGTTAGCTTGTGGTCCTTTGGGATTATGAGCACCGTGTAGCATTTTGGGTAATAGATTTGGGGCGTTACAAACTTGGTATCATAGACTAAGGTTCAACAGTGTCATAGGATATCTAAAAATCTGTATCTAGTAGAGTCTTGTACATGGGTGTGTTGTGCACCACCCTTATATGTTGGAGGCTATGAGATATTTTAGGAACAGATTCCCTTTTTTTAGTATTCATGTCGTGCCAGTGAGCATAAGCTCGAATTTAACTCTTAGTCTTATCCCTTCTTCTCTTTTATTTATAGAACATGCCTCCTAAAAGGGCTATAAAAGAGGAACAGGGAATCAGTCAGCACCTCAGCCTGTCCAGACAGATCCTCAAGATGAGCATGTCTCTCATGCAGAATTCAGAACAGTATTCACTACTCTTTGTAATTTAGTAACAACTCATGATAAACGGCTAACTATTGTTCTGTTTAATCTAGTGGCCAATTTTGCTGTAGCCAAGATTCGAGACTTCACCCAAATGAATCCTCCTCTATTCTCCGGTTCTAAGTTTGAAGAGGATCCACAAGAGTTCCTTGACTAGGTTTAGAAAGTTACAAATATCATGGGAGTTACTTCTAGTGAGAGTGCCAAGTTAGCCGCCTATCAGCTACAAGATATAGCCCATACGTGGTTTAAGCAGTGGAAAGTAGATAGGGGTACAGATGCAGGGCCCATAGAATGGGAGGAGTTTTCTACTGCCTTCTTTACTAGATTTTTTCCCCTAGATTAGAAAAAAGATAAAGTATTAGAGTTCATCAATCTCATAAAAGGTAGAATGAGTGTGAAAGAATACTCCCTTAAGTTTACCCAGTTAGCCAAGTATGCTTTTCATATAGTAGCAGACAGTAGATCCAAAATAAGTAAGTTTGTGTCTGGGGTTTCAGGTAGAGTGGTTAAGGAGTGCATGACTGCGATGTTGATTAAAGAGATAGAAATATCTAGGCTTATAGTCCATGCTCAATAGATTGAAGATAAAAAACTTAAGAAGAAGGAAAGAGAGAATAAGAGAGCCAGAACAGGTAGTTATAGTTTTTCTCAGCCAAGGTCGTAGAGTGGTAACCGTTCTCAGCATAGTCAGAAGTTTTTAGTCCCAGTTCCCTCTTTAGCTAGTGCCCCAATACCAAAGTTCAGAAATGACTGTAGGGATAGGGCACCAGGCTCTAAATCCCAGAATAATGCAAGCATTATTCACATTCATCTGCTTTGCAAAGAGTGTGATAAGTACCATAAGGGTGTGCGTAGAGCGGGCAGTAATGTGTGTTTCAGATATGGCGAGTCAGGTCACAAGGTCTGAGATTGTCCTAGGCCTAGCCCTAGAAGTAACCAGGGTCGTCCTTCAGTTTAGTCCGGTCGCCCGAATCAGTAGGGTGCCAATTCCAGTGCTATCAGTGGGCAACGCTAAGACAGACTCTTTGTATTTCAGTCCCAATAAGATCAGGAAAGTCCTCCTGTTGTAGCCACTGGTATGTTACAGATCCCTCATTTATATGTTTACGTTTCTTCAGATTCTGGAGCTTTTGTAAATCTTTACATAGCAATCAACTTTAAGGTCAGATCGAATATTAATAGGACCTATTCCATCCACCACAATACCTACATATGCTTTATGTTTCAGTGCCACACTGCTTATATCCATGCGCTTCTCATAAAATAGCGTATGTTTTGAGTTCCTCGTATGGGGAGTCCATGTTCATCCAATTTTGCAAATCATGTTACACAAATTCAGAAATTCCAAACCTAGTTCCTGCAGCTCATGACTTATTTACTCATGTCATGTTTTACAGTACGTTCATCCTACATGACCCATGATACGCTCCTAATGATCAGTTAAAAATTTAGACTATGTCACGTATATCCATAATTTAGATCCCTCGGTGAACCCGTGGTGTTAATGTTTGATCCCTCAGCACTCAGTTATAGTGTCATTCAGTAATCAGTATTCAGTAAAGGACTTAGATAGTCCTACAGAATCATGGCCTTTAATTATCAGTTATTTTGCCATAAGAATTTAGTACTTTAGTACCAGTCTAACCCTCAATTAACAGGAACCAACATTCATTCCCAGTTATAGTCTTAGTTCTGGTTACAATTTTAATCTCAGTCCTAGTCCAGTCTGATCATAAACTCAGTTCACTTTTAGGATTACCCGACCATAGCATATGGCCATCAATTACTCAATTATTGGTATTTTAGTACATCAGTTTACAGAATGTTTCCAAATTATGTTAGACGCTTGGTCTTGCATTCTTAAGGTAATATAGTTTTTCACTCATTCATGCTTAGTTACCTCACGTTACCCACCCAGTCTTTACCTTTTATGTACAATACTCTATAGTCTAAGTCCAGCCT
>NW_025837678.1:0-2448 GCF_002878395.1 Capsicum annuum | reverse complement strand
TATTTCAGTTTACAGACTACTTCAGTATCATGTTATATGCTTGGTCATGCATTCTCAGATTTTACAGTTTTCATGCATATTATGCATCAGATATCTCATGTTATTCAGTCAGTCATTATCTCATACTATTCAGTCAGTCAGTATTTCATACACATGAACCTGTGCATTTCAATCTGACCTTATCTCATATACCAATACATTCAAGGTACTGACCGCATACTTTTTTCACGCTATGATGTCTTATATCATAGGCTCAGACGCTTAGTTTCCTGACCACGCTTAGATAGTTCAGCATTACAGCAGCAAGAGTAGTTTTGAGTCTTCATCTTTCGAGGACAAGTTTATCTTCATTCAGTTATTTCAGTATTCCTCTATTTCAGTCAGTTGGAGTTAGTTGGGGAACAAACCCCATAGTCAGCCAGTTAGAGGCTTTTCAAACATTCAGACAGTTAGTCAGTTTATCAATTGTTTATCAATCTTTTCAGTATGTCTTTAGATGTCCAGATTTATGATTCAGTTGTATTTCAGTAGTTAAAACCTTATGGTGTTATCAGTTGTTTTTCCACATGTCTCTTATTGTCAGTTTTACTCAGTGCTCACAGCAGGTACCGGTTCATGGGTTAGCTTGTGGTCACTTGTGACCATAAGCACCGTTATCGCGACTAGGGGTAGCCTCAGGGTCGTGACATGGTGTAACCCCATCATGACTGTGAAGTGTTCCAAGTCCTCTCTAGCTCACTATCCTCACTGGTCTTGGCTCTATCATATATCCTTAGTCGCCCCAACATAAATTATAGGTACACTCTTGTACTCCAAACATCTCCATAGAACAGCCCTTAGCCCTAAAAACTTTCATATGTTCTTTTTTAGTTCAATGAACACATTATGTAAGTCTCTCTTCCTCTATTTATACTGGTCCATCAATCTCTTTACGAGACGTATGATTTCTGTTGTCGAACCCCTAGACATGAATCCAAATTGTTTATTGTTTTAATTTTGGTGGAGATAGCAACATAAGGTATGTGTGCTACATGAAGGGTGTGTTCAATTGAACACGTATAGTCTAGCATAAGTATACAAAAAAAAATAATATTGAGTACATAAATCAAAAATTACTTTGCATAAATATATATTAGTTTAATCGTAAATACCCTTAATCGGTGAAACTCCTAAATTCGTTATTGTATGAGATCATGTTTTTTTGTAACTCCTAAACATTAGTTTGTAGAAAGGAAAGTGAGATATATCGGTTAAAAATGAAAAAGCAAAAACAGTACAAAGAGCAGTTAAGAATATGTTCATGCCTTGATGGTGGGAATCAATAGCCACCATCCATTCCCTACTAACTTTGTTCTTTGTGTTGGATGTGAAGTACTCGTTCTTTTAAAATCCTACTACCAATAATTAATGAATTAAAATATTGTACTCATATGTCTCAATTTATTTAATCCGATTCGAAATACGAATGTCAAATTAATTAATATTTAATATAAAATCTAAATCTATATAAAAAATGCTATAAATTATAATAACTAAAAATTTGAATATTTTAAAAATCTTTTTAAAAATCTATTATAATTTTTTTCATTTTATTTTAATAGTAAGTAAAACAAATAAACTAAAACTAGGAGAGTACGTACTTGGTAGTTGGTAGTATAGTGGCTGACTATTCCCACCCATGACAGGTCTTAATTAGAGCCAACCTATAGTGAGAAGTAGGGGTGTACAGACATAAAAATACACATCATATAATTATGAAAATGCACACGCACATAAAAGTTAAAGTTAAATAAGATTGAAAATTTTATTTTTAAGAATAAATAGTTAAAGTTTGAAAATATATATAGATAGATAGATAGATATAGATATAAATTAAATAAGATGGAGGGCATTTTGATAATCAATTAATTTATTTCTAGAAATTATACCATTTATATTACTTTGAATATAGCAAACCAAACATTCAATGAAAAATAATCCCAACATAACTAATTTCAGTATAATTTATCTCATCACAACTTATCTCAGCATAACTAATCCCGGTATAACTTGTTTTCAAACCAAATAACCTAAGAGAATTCACTAATCTCTCAAAAATCGATCTTTATCTTTCGGCCACTTCACCTATTATCTTAAACTTTTGAGTTAGAGTATTTTATATTATTTCAAATAGATATTATTATAAGTAGTATTGTAAAGAAGCGTAGCCATTGAAGTGCCACCTGTTAGCCCATATGTTATTGGGCCTTTAGTTTATGGACCTTTAGGTTATTGGCTATGTATATATATAGCCTACTTTTGTTTTAGTTAGTTTTTTATGTTTTTCAGATTATATTGTAAACCTTAGCCTTTCTTTCTTTCAATAAAGTTCTATTAACATGGTATCAGAGCTAGTTTGATCCATGTCCTTTGATTTGTTGGTTGAAGATTTTGTAGCAGGCACCTACT
>NW_025837677.1:0-1160 GCF_002878395.1 Capsicum annuum | reverse complement strand
TGTTGGTTGGTGTGGTGGTGGTGGTGTTGCTGGGGGTTAGGGACGGACGAGGGTACAGGACGGGGGAGGGTGCTGGAAAAGGTGGGGGGACGAGGAAGGGTGTTGGACGGGGTGGGGGGATGGGGGAAGGTGCTGGGTTGAAGGGTTCAGATGACAAAGGGCTAAGTAGAAATATCCACTTTACAAACAAGAACAAGTACAAGGGTCCAATATACCACTTCGCCACATCTATAAAAAAGTGTATATTCTTTTCCCAAAAAAATTTCTAGAATTTCTAATTTTTAATACTCTTCCTAAAACTAAGTAAAAATAATTTAACTGTTAACCCATCATAAAAAAAAGTATAAATAACATAAATATCAACCCTTTTGAAAGTAATTACGTTCTCTCCCACTTTTTTAATTAATTTACTCTCTCTCCCTATTAATATAACAACATAACCGACATATATATAGCATTCTGTGTATATATTGAAATTTTTGTAATATGTTTAGGGAGTTGGGATTTTTTGTAATATTGGAAACATAAGTTATGTATTTGTGTAATTTTTAGTAAAAAAATTGAGATAAATAATCAAAGAAAATATGTACAAGAAAGGGCTCAAACGAACATATACACAGAATGTTATGTATAAGTCGGCTATGCTATGTATACTAATTTAGGTATACGTGTTTTTCACGTGTATATAGTTAATTAACAATAAATGAATATCAAATAAATTATTGTGTGTACGCGATATTATTAAATAAAAAATTTTAAAAATCAACATTAACTTTAAGATAAAAAATGTACATGAAGAAGAACATGATAATTCACCATACATTTTCTAATGTCTCTTTTAATTATCATAGACATGTGATATATATTAAAATATACTTTACTCCTGTGGTTTTAAATATGTTGTTTGAAAATTTAGAAATAGAATATTTCAAAAAAAAAAAAAGAGATATTGAAACGACCTAAAAATAAAAAATAAAATAAATAGCAGAAGACACTTTTGTGTAATTTCTTTTACACCGACCACTGATTAAGCCAACAAGTACTCTTTTTTTGAGAGTTTTTTTAGGTTTCATGTCTTATAGAGTTTTAAAATAGCACTCTGGATTTTAATTGAGACTAATTAAATGAATATCTATGTTTTGTTTGTTTATAGGATAGAA
>NW_025837676.1:0-1871 GCF_002878395.1 Capsicum annuum | reverse complement strand
GATGAGGCTTGGTAAGAGAGGCAAGCTTAACCCCATGTATATTGATCCTTTTGAGATTCTTCGGACTATTGGTGATGTGGCTTATGAATTGGCTTTGCCCCTTGATCTATTAGTTCTTCATCCAGTTTTCATGTTTTTATGCTTCATTGCTATATTCTTGATAAGTCTCATGTCATTCGTTGGGAGTCAGTTCAGTTAGATGAGCGATTGTCCTTTGTTGAGGAGCCAGTTTCCATTTTGGCTAGGGATGTTAGGCGGTTGCGCTCTAAAGTGATCCTTGTGGTTCAGGTCCAGTGGCAACTTTGACCTGTAGATGTGGCTACTTGGGAGATTAAGTCTGATATGCATAGTTCCTATCCCCAGCTTTTCATTGATTAAGGTATTTCCTTGTCTTAGTTCGAGGACGAACTAGATTTTTAGTGGTAGATGATGTAACGACCTGAAAATTTATCGAAATATGTAAAATTTGTGATTTTGTGTGATTTTACTATTTTACCCCTCCCCGTTGTTGCATTAAGGTATTTTTGGGGTGTGGGAGTGATTGACATGATTTTTGATGCATTTTGGTATCATTTATGCAATATTGTGGTCTTTGATGGCTTAGAGAGCCTAATTTAAAACTAATGTGGATATATTTTGATCCGTGCAATGGATGAACGAACGGACCATTCCACCAGCTCCGGAAAATCGATTTTAGGCTAGGTAGACCTTTAGTTTGGGTCCCAGTGCACCCGAGCTCATTTTGACCTATTGATCGGAAAATTGAAAAATTGGAAGGTTAGGTGTGGGACCCATATTTGGTCAAAATGACCTCGGATGGAAAATCAGACTTCGCCAGCAGATTCGTAATGTTGATTTTAGTGTGTTACCATATTTGGTATGATTTTACAGCTTTTAAATCTCATTTCGACCCTCAATTTGGAAACTTATAATTTTAGATTTCGGGGTTCAATTTTGTGAAAACAACTTTTTTTTTTGAAAATATGGTATCGCCATCACATCCAGAATGTCGAATGTAGTGTGGTTGCATAGGTCTTTTAAATTGTGCTTCACTTTAATGATGGGAGCCTTGAAGTAACTGTTTTAGTATTAACTATACCCAACGGAATACTCTAAAGTTGTTTGTTACTTTAATTGTTAATGGCGTGTCATCTTCCATTTTAAAAAAGGAACCTCAATGCTAATTAACGTAATAATTTGCGATTGCTGTGAGATATATTCTCTTCTTTTTTCAAACAACAGCAGTAGCAGCAGCAACAACAACAACAACAACAACATGAAGAACAACAACAATTGTATTATATATAAATATATATCTTTAACAATTGTATTGTATTAAAAGTATATGATAGTACTATATTTGTATAAATAAGTAAAACAAAACAAAACAATTAGTATATTATTTTAATAATATTGGTAAATGCAAAATAAATTGTTTGTCATATTTCTACTTCGATGGAGAAAACCCAAAAGTTATGTTGCTGCGTTGAAATCGTGAACCTATTGATTTTGCAAAAAGAAAATAATATTGATAAATTATTTTGTACCTTAAAAAAGAAGGGGAAATGCAATTGCTATGTGTGTGCAATTTTGAGAATTAGTAACCTAAAAGGTTGTTCTTTGACTAATGATGTCCACTCACAGATGCCACTCCCCACTCACAGAAAATGGCCATTCGTTATTTATAAGATTAGTTTCCAACACTTTATAAGTGTTGACGTGTTTATTATACTTCTGATTAGCTAAGCCAAACATGCCCAAGATGTTTCTTTCATAAAACAGTATGAACTTCAAATCTACTTGAACTGAAATCTAGCCAAGCTGCTTAGAAGCTGGCAATTTTACCAATTACCATAACATATTCTTTATGA
>NW_025837675.1:0-1354 GCF_002878395.1 Capsicum annuum | reverse complement strand
CTGATTTCTGTTCAAAAAAAGGGTGTGTAACCCTCCCAGAACATATTCAGATGTGCAAATTCTTCATCAAAAAGCGAGTCTCCTACATTATTTCTTGGAACTTCGCTAAAGGAGAGCAAGACGAAATCAAATATTTATCTAAAGAGATGAAAGTCAAAGGCTGGACCCCCAAGCTAGTAGCTCCAAAAACTCCAGACAAAGAGAAAACGAAAGCATCCTCAACCAGTGCTTCACAAAATAAGAAGGCACTAAAAGAAAAACTAAAGAAGGCTTTACAAGATATGGACAGCCAAGAAACCAATGAAGAAGAAGTGTTACAACTTCTAGAAGAAGCTTCCTCCACAGGAAGTAGTGATAACAATGGTGATATGCTAAATCTTAAAGGGATAGCTATGGCCTATTTTGACCCCTATTAAGAATAGGGAAATGACTCTTCGAAGAGTAGAGGTTCAAAGAACCGGAATTACTTTTTGAAAGGGCATTTTACTATTCCTAATTGGAATCCGTAGGACCAGATTCTTTTCCAAAGACAAAAGGACAAAGCATTCAATCATCTTTTCATAAAAGCTAAATGGAATTCGTACGACCAGATGCTTTCTAAAAGCAAAAGGACAAAGCATTCAATCAGCTTTTCAAAAGCTAAAAACATCAGCACTAAGAAATAATCTTAGCCTTATAATTGTATGCATTAGATGTACTGTATTATCTCTCTCTTGTCTATATACGACTTGTTGTAATATTAGAGAAGGCATCAGAAAAATTTCCTAGACAAGAAATATTTTCGCCTGCCTACGCTCTTCTCTTGTAATGTTTTAATAGATTGAATAAAATCTTGTAAGTTTTTAAATTATTTCCTCTCTTTTAATATTTCTTTTATTATTCGCTAATATTTCCTTTATTATTCTCTAAGATCCATTTATTGGTATCAGAGCCATGTTAGCAGTATATGCACTTAGCATGAGCAGCTAAGTACATATATTGTCTAGAGCATGGGAAAACTAATTTCATAAAAGATACCTATTACTTTAATTTATTGGTGATAATACTTTTAAATAGATTATTTTAATATATCTTGTCCTATAATAATATTTCTAAAGTATGGGGTATTAGTTTTCTCTAAGTGTTTGAAGTATCCGATTAATCTCCGGTTTTGGACGTTGGTCAGCCTGAAAAGTGTGGTCTCAGCTTAGGTAAGCATTCGACCTTATTGGTGGTCCCGTCGCTAAGATAACATTAAGAGAAAACTATTGTAACAGCCATTAAGACTTGCTAGATCCCATAGGATGTAGATGTATTGGTATAATCTTTTATAGGTAGAATCATCAATGATTATTGTTGTTTGCTATCTTACGTG
>NW_025837674.1:0-1095 GCF_002878395.1 Capsicum annuum | reverse complement strand
ATGCCTTTCCATGAGAAATTTGACTATTGAATATATATCGATATTTGAGATTGAAAGTCAAGAATGAGTCCTATGATGTTTCCTTGAAGCTTTTGATATTTGAAAATGATTCGAAAAGCAAATATACTTGAGGTTGAGAAAAATTATTTTGATTTTGAGTCGAGTTAGGAATCCACAGTTGTTCATGATTTACAGATGAGATATATTTATGTTTTGATCTCTATGATAGACCCATGAGCTGTTATTGATTAAAGTGGATTTCCTAACGCGTTCTGAGCTGATTCTGGGAGGAGTATTTAGCACCGAGCAAGAAATATGATATTTCTCCGAAACTACGTGCCACCGTAGGATTGATGTTGATAATTGTGGGCCAGAGTCCAAGTATGAGATTGTGATAATGAGATTGAGGTTGTACTCTCTGGCAAGAGTACAACACCCCCGCCAATGTGGGGTTCTCTCCTTAGGAGGGCAAAACGTTGGACTCCATGCGGCTCATATGGTGTTGTTATTTCGGTTATAAGAAACTCCCACGTCCATAATGATCTAAGTACCATGAGATACCGAGTCACTCTAAGTCATGATTCAAAGAGTTTGAGTTGAGTTAAACGATTTATGAGATTTATAAAGTATATGTTATTACTGATGACTTACGAAAATGATGTTTTAGATAGATAATTCAAGCGAAGAGTGTTATTAATGTCAGCATGCATGAAATTCTTCAAGTAGATGAAATAAGTTATACAGTATGAGAGAATTGCATTGGATTGATAATTTAAAGGTAATATTCTGTCAGCATGAGTTTTAAGTTGATATTGAGATTTGAGATCTACCCTTTATGAAATTATACTGAATATGTTTTTTGTTGTTGTATTAAAATTTAAGCTCTATTACAGGTTTTAAGAAGTTTAAAAAGTTTCAAAGTTTGTTTACTTTTTTGATTGCTTTGCATGTTTCTTATTTTTATTTGTTAAAAAATTTAGCAAAAGAATCACCTAAGGCATATATTTTTCTTCTTAAAATTCTACTTATGCACACACTTGCATATATAATTAGTTGATCTTAATTCTCTTGATGTTATAATATTTTATCATTATT
>NW_025837673.1:0-1182 GCF_002878395.1 Capsicum annuum | reverse complement strand
AAAATAAAAAGACCTCTCAATGAAGAAAATAAAAATCCAAAAACTGGTTTTTTAGTCCTGGCAGAAGTTTTATATCTGCCAGAACCTACCACTCCCCTACCTGCAAAAGAATCCACGAATCCACCTGAGGCATACACATAAGTAGTTTCCCCAGGCATACCACAGAAGAAGGAAGAATAGAGTATTCCTTATAAAAGGCAATTCGAGATAGTAAATTTGCAGGTACTACCAATAAGGGCACTTCATAAAACATACAATAGTATGAGAGTGATTAAAGTCTTGATATACAAAGTAAGGAAAATAATCCCCTGGAGACCCAAAAGTATTAGTGAGTTCATCTTAACAGAATATCTCTATGATACTAGAGAATGTTGAATTACTAAAAAAATACTTCTCTAGTTATGTAACACCCGAGGAATATACCTTGGACACCACACAGTGCTTATGGCCACAAGATACCACAAGCTAACCATGAGCTGGTACTTGTTGTGAGCACTTAATAAAACTAGTAATAAAGAATAGTTGTGGAATATAAATGAAGATTCCATAAGGTTTTTAATGCTAAAACAATAATGAATCATAATAGTTGAAACATCTGATTGTCTAAAAGTGTCTGAAAGACTCTAAAACTATCTAAAAGAGAGTTGATGGGGTAGGACCCAACAAATTCCAACTATCTAACTAAAATAAAAATACTAAAATAGATAGGAGGAGTTTGCTACAAATTTCCTAGATATATTCTTCCCTTTAGAGTTGAGGGAAGAAAAAGTGTTGAATTTTATTCATTTGAAGCAAAGAAACATGATTTTGAAGGATTATTTTCTTAGGTTTAATCAACTAACTAGATATGCTCCTCATGTGCTGGTTGAAAACATGTATAGGATGAGCAAGTTTATGTCTGGTGTATCTGATAGTGTTGTCAAGGAGTGTAGGACCAAAATATTGATTAAGGAGATAGACTTGTGTATGTTGATGTGTTATGCTAAGAAGATTCAAGAGGAGAAGGCTATGGAGAAAAAGATAGAGAATAATAGGGCGAGAACTGGTACTTTCAACTTTACCCAGCCAAGGTTAGAGGGTGGTAATAATACTCAATTTTATTGGTAATCTTCAGCCCCAGTTTCATTTTCAGCTCGTTCTCCAGCGCCAAAGTTCTGAAATGATAATAGTGATAGAGCACCA